>NC_059356.1:5900722-6200722 GCF_019703515.2 Myxocyprinus asiaticus | reverse complement strand
TGTAAACGGGGTCCAACATATTTTGTGATCAGATTACTAAAACCACACTCAGACGTAGTCAAAAACGCATGTTACCACATTGCATTTGAGGTGTGAAACGCAATCAGTCCTAAAGTGTCTTGGACAGCAGCAAAGCACCACCCCTCACCTGTCAATCAACCACTGCTCTATGTAGGAGATTATAGGCAGAGAAACTGAACAAAACTACGCAGAGCAACTGTCTGAACACACACTGGTACTTCCCTAAGCTATAAAGCAGCAAGGAATTCGGACTGGTGCCAAGAAGTCAGGGCTGACCTGTATGTTACAAAAAAAGGGAAGGTTATCCAGAAAAGAACCCAACCTTCATTCACACTCCCTTCATGGGTCAAAACCCTCAACCAAGTGACCATCCCCACATGATCTACTGGGGGTTGGCAATCATGCCAACACGATTGCAAAGTGAGAGACAAAGAAGAACTCGCCCCAACTCAGAATGAAAGCCTCATTTCTTTCTTTTAACATGAACAAGGTTGTAAATTAAAAAAATTAGACTAAATAACTACCACGAGTCCAGCATGGTCTAACCATCACGTGCTAAAAACCCATTATCTAAGACGAAAGCTAGGGCCCGTATTCACAAAAAATCTTAAGGCTAAAAATAGCTCCTAACATGGAAATTTAGGAGCAACACTTAGAAATTAGGGGTGTGTCACTCCTAATTTTAGGACTCTTAGAATTTTCTTCTAAGAGCATTTTAATGCTAAAAGTAGCTCCTAAACCCACGACAGCGTAGAAGTCATCCATCATTAGAGGATTTCTAAATCTCTAAGAGTAAATCACAAATGATCTGAAGCATGGCTGCTGCCATCAATCCATATTGGCTGCTGGGCAGAGGATAAGGTCTGCTGGGAACTGGACAGGGTCCAACAACATGTTGGCTGCCGCTGGGAACTGGAAAGGGTCAGACTGGACATTGGCGGCCACTGGCAAGGGGTCAGACTGGACGATGGCCGCTGGGTAGGGGTGAGGATGGGTGGCGGCCGCTGGCGAATGGTCAGACTGGGCAGATGCCCGCTGTTGGTCAGCGGTGGGCTCAGCGGCCCCCTCCTGGCAGTCAGCGGCAGGGTCGGTGGCGACAATGGGGAACTGGACAGACTCATCGGTGGTTGCACGGGACTGGACAGGCTTGTTAATGACAGAGGTCAGAGGAAAATGGCCTGACTGGTTCAAGCTGACAGGAAGGTGACAGTAACCCAAATAACCATGCTTTACAACAGTGCTATGCAGAAAAGCATTTCTGAACGTACAACACATCGAACATTGAGGCGGATGGACTTTAGCAGCAGAAGACCCCTCCAGGTACCACTACTGCCAGCTAAAAACAGGAAAACTGAAGCTGCAGTGGGCACAGGCTCACCAAAACTGGACATTAGACAATTGGAAAAACATCACCTGGTCTGACAGATCTGGATTTCTGCTGAGGTACACAAATGGTGGGCCCACTGCAGCCTCAGTTTTCTGTTCTTTGTTGACAGAAGTGGAACCCAATGTGATCTTCTGCTGTTGTAGCCCATCTGCCTCAAGGTTCGTCATATTGTGCATTCTGAGATGCTATTCTGCTCACTACAATTGGACAGAGGGGTTATCTGAGTCACCGTAGCCTTTCTGTCAGCTCGAACCAGTCTGGCCATACTCTGTTGACCTCTGTCATCAACAAGGTGTTTTCATCCACAGAACTGCTACTCACTGGAAGTTTTTTGTTTTTGGCACCATTATCTTTACACTCTAGAGACTGTTGTGCGTGAAAATCCCAGGAGATCAGCAGTTACAGAAATACTCAAACCAGCCCGTCTGGCACCAACAATCATGCCACGCTCCAAATCACTGAGATCGCATTTTTTCCCCATTCTGATGGTTGATGTGAACATTAACTGAAGCTCCTGACCCATATCTGAATGATTTTATACATTACACTGCTGCCACACAATTGGCTGATTAGATAATCACATGAATAAGTAGATGTACAGGTGTTCCTAATAAAGTGGCTGGTGAGTGTATATATACAAGTATAAATGGTAGATTTCAAAACATTGATATTATTTAATATAATTTCATTTTTGTAAAACCAGCATTACATTTGCACTAAATTTAACAATTATATAATATGATGGTGAACTGTCATTATTCTGCCTACAAAATACAACATTCTTTTGATATGACCTCAAGTAGGAAAGGAGAAACACAATTTGTATGCGCATCACTGGGCTGTCAGTTATACAGTGAGGATCTCCAGCATCACTGAAGATCACACCACTATCATTTTAAAACTTATTGAATTTAAAAACAAGCGAGGAGAGCTGAGGAGTAGTTTCTTACCGTAACCTGTTAGACTAAATAAGCTTTTGAATCAACAAGTACAGTACAAAACCTAGTTGATATGGAACACCTTACATTAGTCATATTATTCTATTTACAGAATTGACTTGTGACGGACAACAGCCGTACTATGCAAATACAATCTAGTGGCACAGGGGATATTTTACAACATACAAAAGGATCTAAAAAAGTGAATATACAAATACAGGATGACAATGCAAACTGAGATGCAAACCAACTAATCTCTAAACAACCAAACCAAATTTATGCAAACTAACCTCTACAGCAGAAATAAAGAGAAAAATGTCAGTTTGGTGTAGGGTGGTTTAAGCTATATTTGCTTGTGTGCACAGAGTGAGATTTGCACATTTGTCTTTTTCTGTTGACTCTGAAGCATTTTATCAAGCCATTTGCTTCTCAAATGTAAATTTGCATAACCAGTGAGGAGACTAATAAATCAGCACAAGGCGATTTACACTATTCATAATGTTATCATCTAACCAGTGGAGCCCAACTTTGGTCCTTTCACTATTAATGCAAATAGCTAAACAGAAATGGCTCATTTGCCCCTCATTTAAACCCTTTTTAAATGCTTTAAAACACCTTTATTGGAACTGACATATCCTGCTTTTGGAAAAAATCTGGAAATCAAAGACTGAGCCTTAATAGATAAACAGTACACCTGAATGGTGCAGCAGAGATACCAGAGGTCTCCAATGGAAGAGTATGATACATTAGCATATTACTTGGACCAACTTTATGTTAGGTACAAAAAAATACTATATGTATTTGGTACAATGTACTTATAATGTACATTCATGTTGTTGCATTGTACTTACATTTAAAGTACTTGCATTTAATAACATCTGGTGTTACACTGTTAACCTTACCCCTACCCCTACCCCAAAACTTACCCTAAACCCTAACCCTAATGTAACCCCTAACCCCTATACCCCCTTAACCTATCCATACCTCAACCTCAGTAGCAACAAAAATGAAATATGTGAGAATTTAGCAGAACAACATGTAGTTACAAAATAAGTACATTGTACTGTATATATTTTAATGTTAGTACACAGTGGTTAAAGACACCTAATATAAAGTGGGACCCATTTTTCAATTAGATTTCTGTAAAGGACATAGACAAATCTACAATACAAACACCCTCTCTTTCTGCATTATTACTGTAACACAGTGTTCACAGCAGTGCCATTTTGCGAAAATGCTTACTATTTAATAAAAGGACAAAAACTTTCATTAAAATTTTATCAAGCAAATGCATTATGTGCCATCCTTCTGATATAAGAGAACAATCCATAAACAAAGGTTAATAGTTGGCCTCTATGGTTCTGCACAGTGATTTTGTGAACAGGGGTTTCAGCAGTACCCCTCCACTTTTTCAGTGATCTTGGTTCCTGAAGTATTTTTCCCATTCATTTTTTTCATAAGGATTTCATAAAGTCCTTCATAAAGAGTTGTAAGACATGAACCAAACCAACCAGCTCAGAGGTGAATAGCAAGATTACAAAACCAAATTGACACATGCACACACACACACACACACACACACACACACACAAAACTTTTGTCTTCGTACAGTATTGTGAAGGCAGCATTTTTTAACCTTCGGACACAGCCTATATTGAGTATTTTAGCACACAACACTCATTAACCAAAGAGAACATCAGACAAAGTATGTAAATTACTGCCATAAAGGTGTCCATGATGTCACCTCCTACACACAATATTGTGGTTAAACTCACAAGAGGAGGTGGGGCAAGTTTCTTACAATACATAAATATGAGCAAATGATAGTAATCTGTTCAAGACTAAATCCTCATCCTCCAGTAAAAGCATCTTTGACATGTTAGATTTGACCACTATTAGTCATGTACCTACAGTGCCTAATGTTTTCTCTTGCCTCATTTGGTAAGTATCTTTTTAAAAATTGTCTGAATTGTTGTTTTTGTGTGGTGTTTTGATTTGATGAAATTTGCATAAAAACACATTCAAGTACAACAGGCCAAGGAGGCCAAGACTTATATACCCTCTAATTTTTTGTTTTTGCTGAACAACACCTATTTGAATTAGGTCTGTCAGTTGTATTGATGTTTAATTGCATAATTAATTCTGATAAATTAATCAAAGGGCAAATATACAAAGAATTCCTATATATCAGTATTTGTGGAGAAAAGCTCATTACATCACATATTGTCGCAGATAAGTAAAACGTTGAATGGGCATTTCAAAAAGTGGCTTAAGAAGTTTATGAGCACTGTGATTTTAAGATGTTGTGCAAGTTTAAAGTAGTTCAACTTTGAAAAACTCAAACCCCTGCACTCTGGTTCTGCCTGTTGCGCTCTGTCCTGCTGTTTTTGAAAGCTTGAATGCTTCTAGTGTAAACTGCTTCATACTCATTCTGTTTTGCCTACTCATGGTTGGTTTGGTGATACACGTTGCCTGTGGTAGCAGCTGTGGCTGGGCTGAAATGCTTTGCATTTAGGTGGTGTTTCATGCTTGAATTGCTCCGATGGTAGGAAAATTCCATATTAAGGAATTTAAATACGGGTTAGGGGACAGAATTAAATGTGGTAATTTTATTCTATTATGCTCTCTTTTTTTTATAATTAACTGTCCTAAATAAATATCAAATATACTATATGTATCACACACAAAAAGGCTAACTGTGCAAGGATGAGTTATTTAATATTGGTAAGTAATATTGGTCTTGTTTCTCCAGATTACTTCGTTTTGTCGAGATCAAAATAAGTTGTGATCTCAAGGAAACAAAGGCAGAATAATCATAATGCATGGTCTCTGTAGGGTGCCTCATGTTTGGAAATGGTCATTATTTTCTGCAATGCCATATTGTGCTGTTATTAACTGGAAATTTTTGTACTGGGACAAAGACGGCCCTCTGAAGGACAAGCGAAACAGGCGATACAGATTCCTCATCTGCAGTGCTCACCATTTACATTTAGTCATTTAGCAGATGCTTTCATCCAAAGTAACTTACAAATAAGGAACATTACAAGCAATTTGTCATACAAAAGTCAACATTATCTGCAGTATTGTACTGCCAAGTTCTCACAGTGGCTGGAATAGTAAAGATGCTAGTGCAGAAGAAGTATTCCACTACAGATTACAGAATACATGCTGTAAAATGTAATTTGTAATGTATTCCGTTAGATTACTCAAGGTCAGTAACGTATTCTAAATACTTTGGATTACTTCTTCAGCACTGGTAGATTTTTTCACTTGTTTTGACTATAAAAACTCTGCCAGTACAGTAAGACAAAATACACATGTTAAAAATACATTCTCTGAAAAACCTTAATATCTTATGCAGTGTTGTTTCTAAAACAAGATAAATCTAATATATCTTGTTTTAAGGATTTTTAGATATTTTTACAGGAAAACAATAAAAAAAATTATTATCAAGAATATGATTTTTTGCACTAATATCAAAGGTCTTACTAGAAAAAAGAAATTATGATCTAACGTGAATTCTTTTGATAAAAAAATATGATCGTGCCTGGTAACGTGCATGTAAAATGGCTAGAAATAGCATTTTATCTTAGCGTAAAGCTGGAAATTTACACAAGGTTTATTTCTATTTCTTCTGCTCCAAACTTACATCAAACTTACTTCTCTGTCTGCTCGTATGAATGTAACACATCATAAGAAAGTGTTTCACCGCTGTTCAAATGCACTTTAGATCGCATCATTTTTATGTATAAATGTTTTCCATCTGAAAGGACTAAATATTAAATGAAATAAATGACAACAAAATGCAAAGTAATCTCTTCAGTAATCAAAATACTTTTTGTATGTAACTGTATTCTAATTATCAATGATTTAAATTGTAACTGTAGTGGAATACAGTTACTTATATTTTGTATTTTAAATACGTAATCCGGTTCCATGTATTGCGTTACTCCCCAACCCTGCCTATAGATAGTATTAGAACACGTCATCAAATACGCCCCGCCATCATGCTGTCTGAAAACAAGTAAACGAAGCATTGCACGTTTTTCTGGTACCAATGGCATAGAAAATCGAAATGAAGGTGTTATGGGACAATAAATATGAAGACAAAATTCATTGTTGGATTGGATCTTTCCAACTTGAAAAAAAAAAACACTTCTGGTTCTGGTATTACCCACGATCATCTTGATGCACACTGTTAGTGTTAATACCAGTTAGGAACTAAAGACATCCAAGTTTCTAGAATCATGCAACTATTTCGTCTATGGATGGGTGCTGGACAATAATTGTTTACCTGTGGGAACCATCAAGAAGACTGCATTATTGCCACCGCAAAGGTATGTTACCAACAACACATTATAGCACACACTAGATACTACAGCTAAATCTTTCTTTTTAAATATGTGCACAAACTTTTTATATGCAAGTGCTGCTCTGTACAAATAAATATATGTAAAATGCTACTGTGTCTAGACAATGTATCTGTAAAGCAGAAGTCATTGAGCTCAAAATAATGGTCGATAATTTCTACTGAAATATCGCTTTTATCTGTTTCCCAGGTTCAACGCCTGCCATGGGATTACCCTTCACTGTATTTGTGCTGTAAACTGGTTTATTATGTATAGATTAAGCTGCTGTTCACTGCTAGCTCACTTCATTTACAGTGTTCAGAGAATATGAGAAATAAAACAGGCTTCTCGTGTGATTATTTACTGTAATTTCATGTATTTATAGCATATCATATTCATAAATCAAGAAGGGTCTCTGCCCTTTATTCATAGTCTCATAGCTCTGTCTCTGCAGTTCCAATGACTGAGTGTTTACTCCGGACTTTAGAGACAAGACCCAGCCAAGTTTTGTATTACCATGAGTGTAACATGTTCTACTTGAAAATAAGCCTACACTATCTACCTAAAAAATATGAAAGCAAGCTTACATGATGATGCTAAAAGAAATTCTGTTTGATACTTACTATTCTCACTTCTCAATTGTGCAGGGTGGGTGTCCGCTGCTGACAACTGCACTTACAAGATGATATTAGATCATCTTGACTTGAACAAAAATGACTTTAACACGTCCCTGCGGCCCGTGCATTTCTTTAGGACCCCCACCAAAGTCTTTGCAGACCTGTACGTGTCCTCCATCACAGAAGTGGTATGAGGCCAGCATTATGTACGTTCTCATACAGGTCATTACGGGATGTCAGCCAGTTGTAATGTTACTGTTATTTTTCACATATCTACAGAATGAAAAAGCCCAAAGCTTTTCAACACAAGTCACGCTTGTAATTGTAAGTTTTCAAACACTCTCTCACACGGTTTTACTCAATTTACAAGACTTGGTTCTATTTAGAAAATGTCAAGCATATCACATTTATAGGTGAATTAATCACTGTTAACTTTGCAGGGATGTTTAAATGAGTTTACAAGGTGGAACTCCAAAGACTTTTGTGGAATCAGTTCATTTTCACTTCCTAAAGATATGTTTTGGACTCCAGACATTGGGATCATTGAAAGGTCTGAATGGATCGGGTTCTGACTTCTGATTCCTTTTACACTTTTTTTTTTTTTCTTAATCTCAGTAGTCTTTGGGTTTCTGAATGATCTATTTTCAATCCTAGTTGTGTCCAATCTTAACACTATTGTGTTTTGTCTGTTTAGCATCAAGACAGAATTTGCAATAAAGGAGTCTCCATATGTGCAGATGGTCAGTTTAGGCATAATAGTTTCATCTGACACTTTAGCTGTGACCACTGCCTGTAAAATGAACCTGCACAGGTTCCCCTTCGACATCCAAAGCTGCACCCTCACGCTGCAATCATCCATTCATTTCAGTATGTCCAATTTCAAAACTCACAGGAACACAGCTCAACTATAAGGATTTTTACGCTGGCCCGGTCAAGTCGGTTGTTGAGATTTTTTACTTCCCCTTTTAACATGTAGCAGAGACCAGGGCTAGTTGTCACACTATTTACTCCAGTAAATATTTATTAGGGTAAGTTAAGTTTTGAAAGTCAATTTCTGCCTAGCTACATACCTTAAAGTGATAGTTCTCCCAAAAAATTATAATTCTCCCATCATTTACTCATTCTTATGCCTTCTCAAATTCATATGACTTTTTTTCTTCTGCAGGGCACAAAAAAAGTAAAAGACCAAGTTTAGCGGAAGACTTTCGACCTATGGTCGCCAAATTCACAGTGAGAAAATCATGTTTAATGAAAAGTATAGATAAATGGCAGATATAAATTCATTAACATACACACTTTTGATGGCATATACTGAGAAACATATGGGGGAATAAATGCTGCCAACACTACTGCATGTTATTCTCACGAATTTCAGCTATGTCAGCAAGCTGGATAACATTACAATGGTGACATATTTAACCATTGTGCAACCTTCGGGACATTTTTATCTTTTTCATTTTCGTTTGTTTCGATCATTTTGACAAGTTAATGCCAACGGCATAAATTTTGCCAAATGTGTGTATTTTTATGGGAAGTTTGATATTTCAACCTCAGTTACTATAATACATTTATAATACACTGTGTACACAAAATAGTTTCACTCAGGACCTTCAGGACAAAAATGTCTCCATTGAAACCCATTAAAACTGCAATATTTTATCCCAGTGCCATTAAAGTATAAAATCATGAATTCTATGATATTATGCTTTCATTCCGGAACCCTGGCTTCAAAAGGTAAGTGTTTAATATTTTCCACCAGGTGGTGCCATTTTTCTCATGTTAATCCTATGGAGCAAATACATGCTTTTTTCCTATTTTCTGTTTGCTGTATTATAGAGCACTGCAGGCCAATTGAATAAATGATGCAGCTAAAAATGTGTGGGTGTGTTGCTATGGATGTCAGAGTGTGTTTTGTATGTGTGTATTAAGAAATGTATGTGTGTAATATAAACAAACTGGCATTTAAAGGGTTAAAATCCTGAAAATGAATGAATATTTGGTAGTTATGACTCAGGACTCAGGATCAGTTTTTTGATGTGGACATTTTTGTCCTCGAAGGACCTCTGAGTAACTTTTTTTTACTGACGCACAAGGGTTAAATCAATAGAATTTGCAACAACAATGTTCAATACATTCAAGAAATCCAAAATGTGTAGATGTGCAAGCAAATCATAAAAAAAATAAATGCACATGAGCACTGGACATCTACTAGTGACAATACAACAGTAGGCAAATGGCATGTGATGTTTTCGTCAGCTGGCCCAAAATGAATCCTTATTGTTGAGCCCTGGAAAAATGAACAAAGATGTTATCAAATAACCACAAACATAACTTAACTTATACGTATTATACTTCAACTTCTGTATTATCTGACATGAGTATCATTTTCATGTGTGTTGGTAACTTGTTTATATTTCCCTACAGTTCATGAGCTGATAATTGAACCATATTCCAATGCATCATCACTTACCTTCAACTCTCAGAATGCCTTTCAGACCCAGGGAGAGTGGGAGCTCATAGATATAAATATGACTAAATACAATAACTCTATTCTGTGGGATACACGGGCTCAGCTGAAATATCAGGTACAGAGTAGACAGCATAGCCTTCATCATGTCCATCACATTCAGACTGAGACAATAGTTAAAGACCCCATCGAAACTGGATTTCTGTGGAATTTCAGGAACAATTGGCTGTTTGGTGTTACTAATTGTAACTAGACAGATCCTGTTTCTTCATGACAGGTCACCATAAAGAGGAGACCTCTGCTGTATGTCATCAACTTTATGTTGCCAGTCTTTTACTTCCTTGTGTTGGATGTGGCCTCTTTCTTCATAAATGTGGAGGGAGGAGAGAAGTTGAGTTTTAAAGTGACTTTACTCCTGGCCATTTCTGTGTTGCTGCTCATTCTCAATGACATGCTGCCCTCTACTGCTGAAGATATCCCACTGATTGGTAAGACACCATCTAAATAATGTAAAATCATTGCAGAAACAAATATTTTTAGGGATCTTCATTTCTTAAGGAGGCAACCTTGCAGAAGTATATGGAAAAGTTGATTGCATGGTTCAACTGAAATCATGACATTTCATCAGAAAGCTCTGGGAATCTAAACTTTGGATTTAGATAGATTATGATGATGATTAGATAAATCATCAAAGATTATGTATTATCAATCATTCGATTCGAGTCAGTTGAAGTATACCAAATTTGCCATAGGTACCTGAATCTGGAATAGCTTTTATACAATGTTTTCGCTTTTTATTTACCTTTTTATGTATTTTTACACATAAGCACGGTCCATAAACATCATTGCACTAAAGCTGGCGCCACACTAGCAGACTCGAAACATCTCGATTTTGGTCAAGGGTGCCACACTTGTCGACTGTTTTGCTGAGATTTCACTCTCTTCAGTCGAGGTATGACACACTTGCTGATTAAGAATGGTGGAGGGGTGACAAACATTCCAACTCACAGCAACTCTTTCTCTGATTCCCTGTCACGTGGAGCTCGCCGAAATAACAACAGCAGTACCGCGTGAGCATAAACAATTGTTAAATAGTGATTTAGGAAGTGATTCATGGAGTAACTTTACCTTGTGAAAGTGTGTGATTGTGTTTCAAGCAAGTCTCATGTGTCTTTTCAGTTTTTGAAGCCATTAACTCAGCAAGAGTCCTGACGGTCAAGTGATTAACGACCTCCTGCTGGCAGACACTAATGCATGCTCTGTTACCTACTGGCTGGAGATTATGTTAATAAAGCTCACACGTGAAAATCACTGTAAAAATCAGCTAGTGTGGCGCCAGCTTAATGTTATTGTAGCTGAGCCAACATTTCCTATTTGAAAATCGGAGTCATTGAATTGTCCTCTTCACATTTTGGTGTAAAAAGTGGGATCTGAACCCACACTTCCATTTTGAGACTAGAGTGTGAAAAGGGCGCTCCTCTGATTAAGATTATGTTTTGTTTGAAAGTATGATTGATTGTATATAAAAAGAGACCTCTTACTTAAAGGAATATACTGGGTTTAAGTTAATCTCAAATAACAGCATTTGTGGCATAATATTAATTGCCACAAAAATCAACTTTGACTTGCCCCTACTTTTCTTTACAAAAAAAAAAAAAAACAATTAAAAAAAAATCTGGGTTCCAGTGAGGCACTTGCAATGAAAGTGAAAGGGGGGTCTACCTGTAAACGTTAAAATACTCAGTTTCAAAAGTATAGTCACAAGACATAAACAATGCGTGTTAATATGATTTTAGTGTGAGGAAATCACTTAATAACCTTTTCTGTATAAAGTTATAGCCAATTTTACATCTTCGTTGCCATGACGATGAAATGTCAACAAATCCTAAAACCCTATAATGACTGTAAAAATGATGATTTAAACAATTTTACAGCTCAAATAATACATATAAGTGCTTTTATAAACTTATAAGCTTCAGATTTCTGTTTAAACTCTCCAAAAATTGTCCCCATTCACTTCCATTGTAAGTGCCTCACTGTAAGCTCAATTTATACGAAATACATTTTTGTGGTAATCAACATTATGCCACAAATGTTGTCGATTGAGCTTAACTTGTATTGAACCCGAAATATTCCTTTAACATCTTCAAAGAGTAGAAGGAGAAGAAGCCTTATGTGGAGATCAAGGCCTTGAAGATGTTCATGGAGCCTGTAAGGAATAGTTCAGCCAAAAATGATAGTTCATCATTTACTCACCGTATGCCCTCTCAAACTCGTATTACTTTTTTCTTCTGCTGAACACAAAGATATTTTTAATGAAGGATACATGATGTGACTATATCCATACAATGCAAGTTAATGGGGTCCAACATTTCAAATCTCCAAAAAGGACATAAAGGTAATCATACAGACTCGGGTGGTTTAATCAATGTCTTCTGAAGCAATACGATCGGTTTTGGGTGAAAAACAGACCAAAATATAACTCTTTTTCACTATACATCTTGACATCCACAGTCTCCTAGGAGCGATCATGATTTGAAGCTCAATTACACTTCCTCGCACTTGACACATGCACAGAGCCCTGTACACATTCTCTCCCCATGTACACGTTCAGTGCATGCTTCAGAAGACATGAATTAAATCACTTGAGGTGGATGGATTAACTTTATACAGCCTTTATGTGCTTTTTGGATCTTAGAAATGTTGGACCTCATTGACTTGCATTGTATGGCTATAGTCACATAATTTCTAAACAGTTTTAACAGTTTCAGAAGTCAGTCAGTTTCAGAAGGATCCGCTACATTAACATCTAAATATCTTTGTGTTCCACAGAAGAATGAAAAAGAAATGAGTTTAAGATAGCATAATAGTGAGAGAATTGACATTTTTGGGTGGACTATTCCTTTAAGTATTTTTCAATGCCATATGTGAACAGAATCCACTTTTCCGCCATACACATGACAGGAAACAATGTAATTGATTCACAGTTCATTTTTATTTCAATTTCAAATTGGTTTGAGGTCAATTTTTAGTTGATTTCATTCATAGTTTGATGTTTTCACAGGGATTTATTGCATTGTGGTTTTCACTCTCATTGGCATAAGCATTCTGGAGACCATCTTTGTGAATTTTTTGATGGATAGAGGAGCTGAGACCAAATCAGTAGCACCAGTGGAAACCACAGCTGCTGTTACTGGCAAAGATGGTAAGTGTCTAACTGACATCTGATTATGATATGTATTTTTGAGAAAGAACATTTCAACATCTTCCTTGATTGGTAATGTGTGTATTTATTTTCTTGTAAGCTTTGTCAAGAAAATAAATGCAACTTGGTTGGACTGGAATTCAGACATTAATTTCAGTAAAGATCGAACCATCTGCTAGAAGACTGACTGAACTCTCATGTCTGTTGAGATTGACTTTACTGTCTTAAAGGAACAGTTATCCCCAAAATGACAATTCTCTCATAATTTACTCATGTTCATGCCGTCTCAAACTCGTATGACTTTCTTCTGTGTAAAACAAATGAAGACATTTTGAAGGATGAATGATGTTTTTGTCTATACAATGTAAGTCAGTGGGGTAAAAGTGTTCCTGTATTATCGTGCACATGTCAGTTCTCACAAGAGCATGCAAGCGTGCATGTGTCAAGCATGAGGACGTGCAAATGAGCTTCACTCATGAAAGTTGTCAGAAGCAATGTAAGCATGGCATTACTGCATGACAACTGCTTATGAAGCTGAAAATATCGTTTATTTAACTTGAATGATTGGCTTCAACTGCCATGTTCGCAACTTCCTGATTCCCTTCCTGATTCTGCCCTGTAAACATAAAACATTACTGATATTCAGAAAGCACCTCATTGTCTTCTGATTGGCTAAACAAAGAATTTCACAATTTAGCTTGATGTTTGCAGTGTCTAGGCTGTCACAGAGACTTGTGATATTTCAGGTCACCTAATTGAGCGATATCTGACAGATAATAGAGACATTTTCCTATGCCATTCCAAAAAATTAATTGTTAACAGCGTGTTTTTGAGGTGTTAATCGATCTAGGGGTTTCTCAGAACCCCAGCAGGACTTGAGAGTTAAGTGATCAAAAGCTACAGAAATGTCTTTGCATTTCTCATCCAGACAGCACAAGAAACCTGGGGATCCCTTTGGACACGCATGTAGATCGGATTGAAGAGCAGTCATGTTTTCTTGACCTTCTGAAGCAGACCCTCACTGAGCTTCGGGCAGCATGTCAAGAACTTTCTCGTCAAAATCAACAAGAGAAAACATCTCTGTGCTGGACCAGAGTGGCGAAAATCATAGATGTGACCTTCCTAGTTCTTTACTTGATCTGTATAGTCACATTTTTCATAGTACTTGGCATTACTTGGTTTCCATAGTGATATCATGCGGTAAGGATGAGCTGGAAAACCAAACTGATCATCAGTAATAGTTAATTGATTATTAAATAAGCGATACATACAGGCATGCACTTTTTATGGAGATTTTAAGGTTTAGTTCATTATAGTAGTACTGTTTGTCATTCTATCTGCCTTTGGCATATCTTTACATTTAAAAAATAATTATTATGTGAAATCAGCAAACTCTTGTAAAAAAGTTATTAGTACACCAGTAAAGGAAGTGGTGTCTAGCCAAACTGATCTCACAATAAAATCAAAATCAGGAGGTTGAATTTTCTTAAGCTAAAACCTTTTTGTTCTTATCGATATGCTTATGTGAAACACTGCCCCCAGTGGCCGAAGCGACAAGTGCTTTTGGACGTATGGTCACGTGTGAGCTCCATTTTCTGGGTGAAAAGTCCACAGAAGGGCACCAAAAGCGAGTTGTCAAGTGAGTTGTTTTCAGCTGTTCAGGATGTAATATAGTGAAGATGAATGCATATTTTATAAACTGAACCCCCAACCCAAACTTCAAACCTAAACCTAACCATCAGTGGAGTAAAAATGTAATGTTAAAGGGAAAAATGCAACCTCTGAATCATGGACGTCACTGATTATGCAAATTTGGTATTCAAGAAACATTTCTAGTTAAAAGCAGTTATGCTACTTACTGAAGTACAGGGCAATGCAGTGCCTTTTTTCAGTTGCTGAAGTATTGACTTGCATCACTTCACCCATACAAGTCAGATTTTGGTTTAAAAAATGTCTAACCCCCCAGAAATCACAAGTCTATCATTCAGTTTTTTTAGAAAATCACCAGTCTATTGTTCTATTGAGAGATGAAGGCTATTCCATGCACTACATATTGAAAGAAGAAATTAAAGTGGATCTGACTAGGATAGAGAGGGAAGTGGATGCCCCAAATGCACAACAACAAGAAGACAAGTACACCAGAGTCTCTAGTTTGAGAAACAGACCCCTCACAGGTCCTAAACCAGCAGCTTCAATGACCAGTACATGGCAAACACCAGTTTCATCTGCAACAGTGAAAAGAAAAGACTCTGGGATGTTGGCATTTTAGGCACGTTCAAAGAAAAAGCCACATCTGAAACTGGCAAATATGAAAATGTAAAAAGAACTCAAAAAGATTGAGTGATAAATGATTACAAATTGGTATTATGGATGGATTTGAGATGTTGAGTTATTGTTTGGTTGGAAAATCCAGAAGTGCCCTACAAGCTAATTTTCTTAATGTACTTCTTAATGTAATTTGCCTAATAATTGAAGCTTAGTTTGATTAGATAAAAAGAGGACAACCCTGATTTGCTGAAGCAGTCACACCATCAATCATCAAAAAGCAAAGTGACACAAACCTTGTGAAAAAATGCAATAGGCAAATCACTCAGAGCTTAGACTTTTGCATATTTTTTCTATGTGGAGTGTATTTAACTGTTGAGAAGTATTGTTTTAGAGAAAACACCTTCTGACTAGGAAACAGTGAATCCTACAGAAATCCCACATGATAAATCCCACCATAAAAGCTTTTACTTGATTCAAGTCAGCTGAGATACAGTTGATACAGAGTTTATAAAATTCAGCAAGGTCATTTTTAACAGACATTCGAAATGACTAGATCAGTGTATTGTTTAACGTGTCTAAAGTGGAACTGTAAAGATAGTGCAGAAAGTCTTGATCCAAACCAGCATAAGACAAAAGACAAATATAGAAAAAACTGAAAACGCTATAGATTATAAGAAAGTTTCTGGTCTTAGTATCTTCTGTGCAATTTTGGAGTTTTTTGGTCTTAGTATCTTCTGTGCAATTTTGGAGTGGTTTAATCCCTTTTCTTCACCGTGGTGATGATCAGAGTAATTTTTTCTTGTGTTTGGAGGTGGTGCTGTTAAAGAGGCTGTGGCCTGTCCTGACCCAGACCCCTGCTGTGGACAAACCCGGCTGCTGAAGCACCTTGTTCAAAGTTGTCTTCTTTATGGCAGCTGGAGAAATATTCTCCTGGTCAGCCAAGTGTTGAAGCTCCCTGTCAGAATTACAGTATAACAATTAAGTGAGCATGAAATAAACTCATTCCGTGTCAATTCAACCAAAGGTACATAATCCAAATCCAAAAACAAGATATATGTATTGTGGTAACTGGAGAGCCACGTGTCGCTGATTCTTAATAAATGTGTACTCAACATTTTGACGTTGTTTTTTATGTGAACAAATAAATGTATATTTCTCATTTCAACATTATTTGTACTTCACACCTATGTTATGTCATGTGAATCACATTTGGTTTTTGACCATTGAAAATGGGTAAAATTTACAGACGGAGGCACACTGAGAGCCCCATATCTCTGGGATTTAACCAAAATGAAAAGGTTTAGGAAAGTTTGTTCTGAACCAGAACCTAAAATAAAATTACGATATCTGTAATACTTATGGAATTATAGGCACTGCAACTGCAACAAAAACCAACACTAAAAGGTGTCTTTTTTGTTCCAAACTTCGAGACTCTGGGGTGCTGAAGTCAACTGATTTTAGTAATAGACGTACAGTACATATCACCGTTAAATAATGACATTGCCACCTTTCTAAGTTTTTTTATTTTATTTATTTATTAACATGTAGTTTTGCTCCAAAATCGTAGGCAAAATTTTTATTTCATTTTGACTCCCCTCTACAAAATAATGGATACTTAATACTGCCATTACTTAATAATGGAACTTTTTATCCATGACTGTTTTTGAGGTCAACTGTACCTCCGAAAAGCGGACAAAACACTTATTAAAACAGCAGATATTCACATTTCTCTGGGAAAACGGACCACAAATATTGATGACTCATCTTGTTTACAGGGGCATATACAAATTTATGTCCAGTGTAATGCTCTCTAGAATGATAATGTCACACCCCTCTATCCCACCAATTTCGTGCAGCTACAGCAGTTAGCTGGTAGATTCTATGACTACATCATTATGCAGGTAAAAAGCATGTTCTCCATTGACGGCCATTCAAAAAGAACTCAATTGTTTTCTGACAAATTATTATTATTATTAACAAATAAGTGAAAAATTATATGTTGTTATAAAATATATTCAATTACATTTCATTATAATGGATGTTTCAGCAGTGCCCAATGTTTTGGAGGGCTCTTAAAAGTGTGAAATCAACTGTTCTTCCCTGTCTGCTACAAGAACTTCTGATATTGACTGATCAGGCATATGGCGTTTACAGCTCAGGTGATTCGCCCCAACTTTCTATTTCAATGTAAAATACATTAACACAGGAAAGAAAACTGCACTCGGCAAGCGATTTCATGATGTCTTTAAATATGCACAAAGAAAGATATATGATGACAACTAATTGAAAGTCACTAGACAGAAATTAAGTTGATGTAATCATTTCCAGTAAAGCCCAAAGTGTACTTCAGTTTTGACGCGAACTCTTAGTGTCTGCGTACAGTCGGATGCTAGCCTTTCAAAGAATACTTAATTTGACTGTACGCGCATACAAAGTTGGTTGGTGCATGCACGCTACAGCTGCTATAAGACACCGGACTATTTCTCTACAGGAGTTTAGACACACCAAGGTGTATTTACATTCCTTCAGACTTGAGTTATACAAATGCAGGTATCTCCTGACCTCCTTACACATGTGTTCTTGACTTGTTGTTGTTTCCAACTTCATCTCGTGTTGTTTAGTGGTGAATCCGTCTTCTTCCGGCACTTTTTCACGACAGCAAAGGCTCAACTGTGAGTGTTGCCACCTTGTGGAACCACTAATTAGTGCAAATAAATACGGAAATACGTTGGGCTGCTGCCACTAAGGCCAGTGATGGCATAAATCAGGTCCTCTTCCACCTGTGCAGTAACCCACACTGGCCATTAGCTGCTCTAGGAGCTTCCCATCCTCCACCTCAGCAGGTGTGCTTGTAGCGTACACTGTAGCCCCTTCACGAACCACCATTGGGGTAATTGTCATACAGCAAATTACTTAAAGTGCCTGCCATTACTGCAGTAATTTCTGCAATCAAGTAATTTATGAGCTTATAATAACTATGAACTATAACTAGTTACAAATTAGCAATTTTATGTAATATGCAGCATCCTGACCTTCTCTATATAGTTGATTGTGACTCATGCCACACAGGAAACAATTAGGTGCCAGTCTTCGATGTCTGGCCCTATCTCGTCCAAAACAAATGGAATAATATGTGGCTTGACTGCGAGGAAGAGAACGTCACTCTTGTTGACAGTCTCTTTGTTACTGGTGGTGAAGTATGCTCCCATTTTCCAGAGTACAGACAGAGTGAATATGTAGCAATCGTTTTGAACAATGATGTCAGGTTAAAGCCAGCGCCACACTAGCAGACTCAAACAACTTGATTTTGGCCGAGGGTGTCACACTTGCCAACTGCTTTGTGGAGTAAGAATGGTGGAGGTGTGACAAACAAACCAACTAACCGCAACTCTTTCTCTTTGATTCTCTGTCACGTGTAGCTCAGCGAAATAACAACAGGAGTACCATGTGAGCATATGCAATTGTAAAAGAGTGATTTAGGAAGTAACTTTACTTTGTGAAAGAACGGGATTGCGTATTTATTCCTCGAAGCTTGCCGTAGAATGCGTATGTCCATATACAGCTTTCAGTGAGTGAAGAAAGTACATTAGATAAAAACAGACTGTTGTGGCTCCGCTTTCTGTTGTCGTTTTAGTGTAGGAAAGTGCAGGAAAAACACTTGGTGACAGAATCACTTTGGATTATAATCAGTGTTTGTGATGATATGTTGATTGTGATCGTAAATGAAAACGTTCAGATCAGCTTGACATCTTGTCAGTTCTTCAGTAAAAGAAGAAGCTCATTGGTCACCTGAAGAGAACATAAGACCCCGACTAGGTGACAGAATGATTTTTCAAGCAAGTCTGATGTGCCTTTTCAGTTTTTTGAAGCCATTAACCAGTGGCGGATTTAGGCATGGGCGACATGGGCAGTTGTTGTTTTATTATTTACCTGTAGTAGTTTAAAACAAATTGTTTTTAGATACATTTAAGTTAAATTGTAATACTATTTTTGATATATTGTTATCCCCCCTTGACGTGTGAATCTATTTGATTTATTACTGAAATGAATAAAGAAATGGAAGAAAAATGTTATTAGGCGCCTCTAGCGGTTGTTGTGTGTACTGCGCCGCTGCTGCTGCTGTCAATCAATAATAATAATTAAAAAAAAAAAAAAAAAAAACATTTAATGGATTAGCTGAAGTAATATCTACAGTCTGCTTACTGTATACTTCAGTTCCTGATCCGAATAAAAAAAAACAATACGCAGCTTCCCAGCAGATATAAATGCAGAACACATTTTTATAAAGAATAATCTAATAAACGTACCTGAAACTCGAGCTTTGCAGTAAAGGGATTTGGCCAATCACAGAAAACCACTGCTTTGCCTCAGCCAATCACTGTACTCTATCCATGTACACTGCACTCTGATAGGTCAGCTGTGCTCACTGGAAGACAGTTGCGTCACTCTTCATGAGCACGTGGGGCTGTGTCGACGGAAAGGCAGCTAAACGCTGCACTTGTTGAATTTCCTTTGATTAATCTCTTTCTTCAAAAGATATTGAATTTTTAAAATGTATATGACGTAATTAAAATATTATATCTGAAGTTATTATATCGGTGTGCGACTGTCTCACAAACTCACACGTTTATCAAGTTTATCTAAAATGGACTTTTCACAGATCTCTATTGTTGTCAAACATGAACCTTTCCTCTAAAGGAATTATTTTATTAATTTTATTTTATGACATATGACATATATTTTCTGCAAATGTGTCCTCAAAGGTCAAAGCTGGATTATAAATACCCCTAAATTAATTATTTTATTTTATTATTTTATTGCTTTAATTGTTTAAGTTTAATTGTTTTATTGTTTATTATAATTTATTTTATTTTTATTAAAACAATTTTATGACATAACTAATTTATTGGGATAGTTTCTGCATGTTTGTCCTCAAAGGTTATAAGCACCCCTAAATTAATTCTTTTATTTTATTTTTTGTTTATTTTATTTTATTTATTTTATGACATTTAAAAAAATAAAATTCTTGGGATATTTTCAACAAATTTGTCTTCAAGGGTTAAAGTTGGGTTATAAACACCCCTAAATTAATTATTTTATTTTAATATTTAATTATTTTATTGTTTTGATTGTTTAATTTTAATTGTTTTATTGTTTATTATTATTTTATTTGATGAAATTGTATTATTACATTTAACTAATTCTTTGGGACATTCTCTGCAAATGTTTCCTCAAAAGTTAGGTTAAGATGGATTATAAACACACACACACACACACACACACACACACACACACACAGAGGAGTGTCTCAGTAGCATCTTGTTAGTCATTTTTAGTGTATTGTCCTTAAACACATAAGAAGAGGTGAGAACTAGAACGAAACTGTAATCTGGACACAACAGCCTCCACTTAAAATGCCAGCATATTTTGACATATTTTGAAATATGTTGAGAGCACAAATCTAATGTGAAATTCTAGAAAAACACAACACTATAAGGATTTCAGTTGTTAAAAACGATATAATGAATACTGGTTAAACAGAGATGCTATATGAAAACAGAACAGCATGCCAATTCATGCCCTTCATTTAAAAAAAAAAAAAAAAAAGCATGGTATTTATCTTCATGAACAATATGCCAAAAGTTATACAGAATGCTCTATTCTCCTAGTCAGAGGAACTTGGATAAACAACTGACAAATGGTACAAATTACAGTGCCCAGAATCAAGCTTGCTATGTTAGAATGATAATAAAAGTATGATAATATGACACATTAAACCTATAGCAATTAATATGCATTATACTGCACTAAACACAAGCCTCATAATGACTTATGTTCCAGGCCACAACAACATTTTTAGTGTTGAGATGTTTTTTTACAATAAAAAATCTACTTTTGCATTTCCACAACTTTCCAATAGATAAAGAAAGAAAGAAAGAAAGAAATAGAGAGAGTGGTAAATTACAGCAGTCATAAGAGAGAGTGATGACAAATTTACTGTCATTCCCTCAACTACTGCATGCAAAACATTAAAATATCAAGTCATGGAAATTAATAAAATCTGAAAAGACATGGAAAAATCATGAAAGTTTCCACAGTGAAAATTAATTTTTCAAGTTATGCTGTGCTGTAAAATATTTCTTCCCATAAATATTGCTCGTTTAGTAGAGCAGATCTTCCTTGCATTAATCCAGTTTATAAGTGAACCCTTCTTTTGAGTCAGTTCTTTGCAGTTATTTGGTGGAAATGGTTCACAAAATGATCAAGGCCGCATTTCCCAAAAGCATCGTAGGCCTAAGTAGATCGTAGAAACCACTGGCGCCAATGGTCTCAGCGATCAACTTAAGCTTGCGATGCTTTTGGGAAACGCAGCCCTGAAATCTTTTGCAAATAAGCCTGAATTAAAATGATTTTTAAAAATGGGTTTCCAGAAATCACAAATGACGGAAAATTTTAAGGAAATTCATTGGTCGAGAAAAGTGGAAACTCTGTAAATAAGGCAAAAATGCATTATCACAGTTTATGAAAAGGGTCCATTGTCATTTTTGGGTAAACAATGCATTTAAGGTTTACAGTGTAAATCGCAGGGATGCATTTTCACAGAGGTCATTTCTAGGTAGCAGTTGATATGAACCCACATTTACTTTGATTTCATTTCACTGTGGTATGACAAATAAGCAATGTAATAATTTTATGAAAAGAGCGAATGACATGTTCAAGCCCAGCAGTTAGGAGATCTAATCAACAAAATAAAATAACAAAAACACACTTTGGTATTTCATATACTAGTACACAGCAACTGCATTTTATTGGGTTGGCTGTATTTTTCAAAATTCCAGTATTTAAACAGCTAGTGGACTGGAGATGAGATGGTGTTATGCTGCTGAATGTGAGACGAATCGTATTCTTTGAGAGTACACCAGGTCGGTAAAATACAGGACCAGGTTGGCAAACGTGAACACTGCGACCACCAGCTTGCTGTCCCATGGGCACTTTCCTCTTGGACAGTCTTCTGGTCGCCCTGGGGTCCCGTACTTCTTATCGAAACTAAAAACAGGCCAGACCACAGCAGCACTCAAATAGAGCAGCACGGCTAGGAAGGTGTAGATGACCACGAAGCGGTCGAAAGGGAAGCGCAGAGCCGATGTTCTCCCTGAGACCGTGAGAGCCACCACCACCACTGTCACTGCGAAGCACAGGCTGTAGACTACCACGCAGTATTGTGTAGGGATGTGCCGGTTGTATTCACTGTCATTAGCCAGAGCGCCAAAGATGATGCAGGCTAGGAAGGCTTGGACCACCTTTAGGAGGCCTGACACAGTGGCCATATATCCCACCACATGCCCCGGCTTGGCCCGCGTGATAAACACCTCAGCCCCGTAAGCAAAGCAGCAGATGCTGGAGCAAACGGTGACAGCGATGCGGTAGTTACGTACCTCACAGCCCTCCGACGGGCACTCCGACCTGAGGAAATAGACAGGGTACACCACCGAGGCCGTGACGTACATGAGCGTGGCCAACATGGCGTAGGCCACGGTGAAGTTGTCCCAAGAGATGGACATACACCCTTGCAGCCTTGTGACGTCCATGGTGAAAATGACAGAAGTGACGGCAAAGCAGAAGCACCAGACAAACATGCAGAAGGTGCCGTAGGTGGCACTAAAACCTGCGCTGTGGGCCACCAGGGCCATGGTGGTGCAACCCAACAGTAGCTGGCACAAGCGGGCAGCACCGAGTCCAGACAGCACCGCTGCCTTGTTGAGATAGTGGCCTCCTTGGGGGTCCATGAACAGTTCTTGGGTGGATCTGGATGAAACGGGTATTGCTGCACCTCCACGGCTGAATCCACAAACCTCGCCCTTTGCCTGCCTCTTTATTTAGGCAGTCTTAATGACAAATCTCCTTTACTGCTTTCCAGCTCTGCTTTATAATTATTGCAGAGTGTGTGGGATCAAATTACAGTGAAAACTGGGAATGTTCAGAATGGACAGTAACTTTGCTGTAAGTACTTTTAGCTCAGCAAGAAACTGAATTGCATTTAGCAAAGTAACAGATTGAACTCAAAATAATTATTTTCAAATTCAAATCATTACTACAAAAAGTTCCAAATTCCAACCAGTGACTTGTTACACCACCTTACAACTTGAGTCTTGATATAGTCAACTTGCTATTGCAGGTCTTGCGCATGGTGTTTATCAGCTGGTCATTATCCTCGAATTAAAGCGGAAAGTTCCATGTGAGTCCAATGTCACCTTCGAGATCTTGCTGTAATAACCAAAGTGCCTCTTCAAAGGTCCAAGTGGTGTAACTGTAGCACACTGTTAAACTACGTCAGTAAATATCCCAATTGAGATGGTATCTGTTTCTCTTCAGTTTCTTCAAACTTTTTTCTTCTTTTGACTGATTATCTAACATACATCTCTCAATCTCACTAACGTTATGTTTCCACTCTCACACACACTGGCATTTTCCTGGGCTTTGAGTTGAAGTGTACTAGGGAAAGCAGTTTTAATGAGAGTGTTCTGCCGAGCTCAGGGCCATGGGCTCCACCAGCTCTATAAATAGAGCTCTATATTCCACTGTGGAATGGGGTGGGAATCCAAATGACTGCGTCAAGCAACAGTGTGGGGAGTCGTGTTTCATATGGTTGCAAACTGTGTATGTGCATGCAAGTTTGATAGGGGACTGTCAAAAGGTGTTGACCCTATCACCTGTCTCTGTTTCATAGAGGCTTTAACAATGTAATGAATTTAGGAATAAACAACAAAGTTGATAAAAGTCTTCTTGTTAATTTTCTTTACAAATTAATTTGATGCTTAATTGTTCAGTTTGTACCTTTCAAAAGAAAACCTGTCTGCTCATCTTCGCAAAGACATTAGCCAAAGTAATATTTTATTGCTCCCTTGGTGGTAATGTCAACCCAGTCTCATGACAAGTCATAATAAATAGTACTAAATGGCAAAATCGTACAAATTGGCTCCTACAAAACCTGACTTTTACTTCCATAGAGAAAATGTACAAACCAATGAAAGATGTTATTGTGATTTATTATTATTTTAACCCCTATATCAAGCCTAAATGTAAAACATCTAACCCCCTTATTCAAAGTCTAAACTAGTGGTCGACCAATATGTCGCTAAGGCTGATAAATCGGTCGATATTCAGAATTTTTTAGTTATCGGCATCGGTCGATAAAGTTTCCCATTTGGCCTATTAGTTTCTCAAGCTGCGAGGGTGCCGATAATGAGAAAATGCGATTGCTACTGCATGCATGCCACAAACTGTGTGCACTGTTGTTATTTACTTTTTTCTAATATATTAAGAATTTCTTTATGTGCACAAATTACTAAAATGGGATGATTAAAACAGACAAAATCTTTTTTTTATTATTATTTTTTTTTACAAAGTACATTTTTATTGTAAATATAGTGAGAAGTAAAATTTAATAGATTTTGTTTTACAATTTTATTTACTATTTTCTATTTTATTCATTTGTATTTCTTTTTTTATTATTATTATTAAATTGTGGGATATATTGGCATTGTATCGGCCTATTGGCCAACTGTCTCTCTGGATATCGGCATCAGCATTGGCCATTGAAAAAAACATATCGGGGGGCTTGGGTAGCTCAGCGAGTAATGATGCTGACTACCACCCCTGGAGTTCGCGAGTTCGAATCCCAGGGCGTGCTGAGTGACTCCAGCCAGGTCTCCTAAGCAACCAAATTGGCCCGGTTGCTAGGGAGGGTAGAGTCACATGGGGTAACCTCCTTGTGGTCACGATTAGTGGTTCTCGCTCTCAATGGGGCGCGTGGTAATGCACAATGAGCCACGTGATAAGATGCACGGATTGATGGTCTCAGAAGCGGAGGCAACTGAGACTTGTCCTCCACCACCCGGATTGAGGTGAGTAACCACACCACCACGAGGATCTACTAAGTAGTGGGAATTGGGCATTCCAAATTGGGAAAAAAGGGGATAATAATTATAAAATGTATTTATTTATTTTAAACCATATCGGTCGACTACTATCCTAAACCCAACTAAAATAAATTTTGTGTACAACAGAATAAAGAAAACATCAGGGTTTGGAACGAGATGAGGGAAGCGTATCAGAGGTTGACTACCGGTCAAAAGTTTTGAAACACTTGACTGAAATGTTTCTCATGATCTTAAAAATCTTTTGATCTGAAGGCGTATGCTTAAATATTTGAAATTAGTTTTGTAGACAAAAATATAATTGTGCCACCATATTAATTTATTTAATTATAAAACTAAAATTTAAATTAAAAAAAATAATAATTTTTTAAATGGATGACTTGGACCAAATAATAAAGAAAAGCAGCCAATAAGTGCCCAACATAGATGGGAACACCTTCAATACTGTTTAAAAATCATCCCAGGGTGATACCTCAAGAAGTTGGTTGAGAAAATGTCAAGAGTACATGTCTGCAAATTCTAGGCAAAGGGTGACTACTTTGAAGATGCTAAAATATAACACAGTTTTGATATATTTTGGATTTTGTTTAGTCACAACATAATTCCCATAGTCCCATTTATGTTATTCCATAGTTTTGATGACTTTACTATTATTCTAAAATGTGAAAAATCTCTCTCTCTCTCTCTCTCTCTCTCTCTCTCTCTCTCTCATATATATATATATATATATTATAATAAAGAATGAGTGTTTCAAAACTTTTGACCAGTAGTGTACATCAGTCATTTGTATTGCATATATAAATATGGAGTAACTAAGACATTTTCTTTCTTAAAATAAAGTGTTGGATAGAAGGCTAGTTAAAATCTGATGCCTGCATTGTATCTATTTAAAATTCAGTTTATTGATTGGTTGGTCTAAAAGTTGTACCTCTTCATATATTTTATGATTTCACCATCTCGTAAGAATAACTGTGAGTTGTCATGAGAGTATGTTCATTTAGAAGTTTACAGTAACTAATGCTTGCTTACAGTTTTTCTCCAGTTTTAAATCTTCAAATTTCTTTGCCTTTCCTGAATTGTTCTTAAATGTTCAATTTATATGCTATAAATCAAAACATGTTCAGTCAAATTAAAACTATACTTTGTTAGCTTTTTTAATGCACATTCCTAGTCTTATTGAGCATGATTCGACAATGGATGTTTTCTTTTTTTCTTCAAATAATAAAAAAAAAAAAAAAAAAAGTTAAATGCTAAGCCTCAAAATTAACTTTCCTTTTCAGCTGACGCCCTCTTACTTCCCTTCCATCCACCTGACTCCTTTCTAGTACAAAACGTTTCAATTTAAACCTTGCTTCAGTCAGATTTCATGCAAATTACGAGGTTAAATGGGCCTGGGACTGTTTCATGTTGACTGAAAGTCTTAAAAATGTTGTAAGTGCAATAAAACCATGATGTGTACAATGAGGATGTGGAATGAAACGAAAAGGCGATATTGAATGTTTCTTTGGAATAACTGTATTGTGTTCTCTCAGGGACACATACATGCATTCAACACAAGAAAAAAAAAAAACAGAATTATTTACAATTTACAAAGAATCACTTCTCTGTGAAAATAGCATTATAAATATGATTTACATAAAATAAATATGCAACTTAGCCTTGTACATTGAGCTTCTGTTAAAAAATATGTTATAGAACAAAATAGCAATTAGTAATACCTTCACATCTTCACAACATTTTTCTTTTCTTATGGTGGATCTTTTTTTTTTTTTTACATGAGACTGTTCATTGATCACTACATAACATTATATTAAAAAGTGATTTTCTATTAAAATTTTAAAAGTCTAGAGTGTCTTCATATGACAAAAGTACTCTCAAAGGAGCTAGCTTTATGAAGACCTATACATAGATAAATGCTTAAAGCATACAATACCCTCTCCCAGTGGAGTGAGAGAAAGTTGCATTGATAAAATTGTGATCCTTTCAACTAAGCTTTAAGTTGCCATTGGCTTGCAGTCATGTCAGTGCAATGGCAGTTTATAACATGTGACAATGTACTTGTTGAAGAATGGAAATTGCACTTGTTTGGCTTATTTTACCACTTACATAATAAGAAACAAATGTCCCAAGAGTTTATACACAGTTGAAGAAAACATGGTTACAGTGAGTGTAATCTCCCTTTTGTCGTTTAGCTTAATACAATGTGAATGAGTTAAATGAAGATGCATCAAAATTGTACAGAGACCGAACTGAGCAGCAGGGTCACATTCACAAAAATGTGTGCCTGAATGTGACAGTGGAAATCTGTTTGCTGGGATTAGCTTTTTATCCAGGATTTGTGGGAATGTATAGATTTTGTACCTTAAGGAAAAGCTCCATCCAAAAATGAATCTCACCTTCATGTCATTACAAACCTGAATGATTTTCTTTCTTTAAAGTATTTTAAAGAATGTCTGAGCTTCAACGAAAGTGGATGGTAACTTTTACTGCCAAGCACCAAAAATGTATTATTAATTATCATAAAAGTAATCCATATTGCTTGTGCATTATATTAAGATCACTTGAAGTATGCACACAAGTCATATGAGCTTTTTAATTTGGGAGTTTCTTGCCACTGGCCACTGTATGTTTTAATTGTATGGAAACCAGCAGCTCGGACATTCTTTAAAATGTCTTATTTTGTGTTCGTCAGAAAAAATAACATCATATGGGTTTTATGACGTACATTTTTCATTTTTGGAACTTTTCTTTTAAACAATATTATTATTGTGATATATTTTAAATTATTAAGCCAAGAAGGTTGTTGGGTTTAGTGTAGGTTATCCAGTGCTTTCCACACTTGTCTGCCTGTTCCTAATTTCTGTTCATAAGATTCTTTATAATCAGACTAGATCCATATCGGTATGTACAGTATGTACGTTTTAAACTCTATAATCTGTGTTATAGAATATAAACTCTACAATCTCCGTTCTCTCTTTGTTTTCTATTTTCTTTCTCTGAATGGTCATATAAAACTCTAATAACTTGTGGCTAAATATATTGTTAAAAAAAATCAACTAAAATAAAAACAACAACAACAAAGCAAACAACAATGCTGAAGATCCGTAAAACTGGATTACATTCGTGATACTTTTATAACCAAAAGATAAATTAAGAGCAAAGATGCAGGTGTACCTTGTCCTGGTTACATGTCTCTTCAGTACTTTCACCAGTATTGTGTTGTGGTTTGAGGTGGATCTGACAAGGGCTCCATTCCAATTCTCGATTTGAGGCGCTCTATCATCTCCAAGCTGCTCAGTAATGACCATCTAAATCAGTGGTTCTCAACTGGTTTTGCATCAGGGCCCAGAATGTACATTGGACATTAAGTGGCAACCAACCACTGTACAAAAATTTGTTTAACGCAGTGGGACTCGGCCTTTTGACTTCAAGAGCTCATGGGCCCCTCGTGGGCACTAGCCCACTGGTTTACGGTACAAAAGTACACAAAAATATCATTAAACATTTATCAGTATTTTTTTAATATTACCGTTAATTGCATAGGCCTAACAGTATGCAAAATTGTTGACATGACATTGGCTGATAATACAAATTTTTCATATTTTCTTTTACCTCACATTGTTTTGTTTATGATTTTTAAGGATGTCACTCAACCTGTCTTGTCCTGGCCATGTTGATTTCGGCCTACTTTGGCTAGTTACTACCAAGTGATCAAATACCGTAGAGTGTTGAGTAAGGATTGGATGCACAGCCTTTGACATCAATAGCAAAAGATATGGGAAGTGTTTTCTTGTCCTTTTTAAAAGTTGATATGCCCATTTAATTTGCTATCCCAACCAATATTATATGTTTAACTGCATTTTAATATTTGCATTTAGCGCTGTTATTTTCCTGCTGTCGATGGCCCATATCAGAACAGACCTGCAACCCAATTTTGGGTCAAGACCCATCAGTTGAGAACCACTGACTTAAATGCGTATATGGATTGGAGAAAAATGGACACCATCACTACTCTTAAATTTTCCTTGTCAAAAAATCTTATGGGTTGCCATTGGAATTTCTATCATAAAGTGGAACCAATATATTTTTATTTGAAAAATCATTTTTGTTTTTTTATTTCCTTATGTCGTTTTCCAAAGGTAATGGAGAGCGTTTTCGAAATGCTCAATTTTCTGTGGAGGAAAACGCTATTGTGGATGAGAGCCGTAAACGTGGCAAAATCAATGTGTTTTAAAAAGGAAATGTTTTAGTGTGGAAGTGGCCAAAGAATCAAACGAGATCCTAGTGGATACACTGAAATTCTGCATAATAATAATAATACAAATAAAAAGGGCATTTCAATTTATCCAGTAGGGGATTATTTGATTCTAAAATGTTTCTTGTTTGATCCCATTAGGATTGGTTCCAAATTATGAGAGGAATTCTCTTGGCATTCCTTTAAGGTCTTTTCGACAAGGGAATTATTAACTGAGGATAACTGGAGGTGGAAGCCCACAGAGTTGGCACAGAGCCCTGGCAAGGGGCAGAGCTCAGCATGAGGTCAAAGCTGAGGTTGGTTAAGGGGGTTGGAGGTATCAAACGGACTGACAGGTAGCACAGCCCCAGTTGGAAGCGAGTCCCTCCATGGCATTTAGCTTCCACTGCTGAGCATGCCCAGCAGCTTACTAGGGTCCATGCCCTGCTGTTGGGCCATCTTCTGAACATCAAAGCCCATGTGCATGAGGAACTGAATGACATTCATTTCCTGCCCTGTCGACTGGTCTCGGATGGTTGGGCATGTCGGATTGCAGTGAGGCCACGGACAGCTGTCAATCAAGTGCACGGGACAACCTTTGGGCAGGGCTTTGTTATTTCTGCTGTTTTCGTGTAGACTGCGATCCCAGCAGTGGAGCGCTCTGGGTAAAGACGTGCCTTTGACCTGAACGTCAGTCCAATAACTACAACACAAGAGGGCAGAGTTGCTCAATGATTGTCCCGTTTAAAGAGCTTACATGGTGACTTCACTGGTGCAAATCAACATAGCCATCATTTTCGCTTTACGAAAATTAATAGCATATCAAATGTCTAAGTCAACATGAAATAAAAACAGACCCTATTTAGTTTCTTACATTCCTGGTCTTATTGTGACGATTCATTTGTGTATACTATTCCAAATAAAATGAAATAAAAATGTTTATCTTAGTGATCTTTCATCAAAATGTAATAACTTGCTTCACTTACAAATCTCTCTTAATTTTCAACCCCTTCCCTCCAACCACCTGACTCCCTCCTGGTATGTAATGCCCATTTTGGTCAAATCAAATCCCACCCTACATTTTGTCTCATTGAATATCTAGTTTCACTTGGAAACACATTAGATTATGGAAGTAGAATGGGTTACGAATGGCCTTTCATGTTGACTTGAAGGTTTTCATTTATCCTTTTCATTGTAGATCCATGAACAACGATCCATATCAGGTAAAGTAAACTAACTGCACATTATTTTCGATGATTTCAGAAGAATGAAGAAATATCTTCAATCAACAATAAAATTTGAGTGTAGTGAATATAATCTGTGTATCTTCCGTTCATTCCATATCCATTTCGAAATCAAAAATGCATAATGATAAAGCAACGTGTCTTCTAATTTAGCAATTATTTACATTGATGAATTATTCACTATAACAGGGTTGTTTTCTTATACAAAAATACATTATGCATTTGGAATATTATGTTTTATAAAAATTACCTAAATATACTGATTTTTCACTCATCTGTATTATGACCTGAAAGGTCCCCAAAAGTTCTGGAAAGTAAGCTGGAACATATTACTCTCTTTAGTCAGCTGAAATAAAATATCCTTTCAAAATTACCATGGTAAATATAGATGTACGCAGCAATTACGGGGCCAAGCACACCAATGGAAAACATTTAGATTGAATATAGAATTCCAGTGAGGTGTCTCTAGATGATAAACACAAAATTGAAAGCAAATCAGATAGGAGGAGTTTGAAAAAGTAGGTTTTCATGGCAAATGTGGAATCAACATACTCGGCATGACCCAAGGAATCTAAAGAGACCAGCCTCATAATTTTTGGCCAAACTATTCAGAGGTTATAAGCAAAAATAGCCATTTTTTCATATTTCTTGACCATTAGGTGGCACAGTGCCGAAACTGTGCAGGTACCCTCAGGTCAACCAAATTAGTCAATACACTAAAGCGTTGCAAAGATACCGCATTCAGAATATTGTGCAAATTGGACATACGGCCTAGGAGTTAAAAAAGTAGGTTTTTCTGAAAATTCAAAATGGCAGAAAATCTAGTTTGGCGGATATTTAAATTTGGTATTTGACTCAGGAATCAGAGGAAAAAAATATTTTCTTTCTAGGCCTTACAGTCCAAAAGTTATGAGCATAAACATAAATACAACTTTGAACAGTTGGTGGCGCTAAAGGGTTTGAGTTAGAGACCCCAAATTTGGGTCAGTTACATTTGAGACTGTCCTCTAACAGTCTGCCAAATTTAATTAACTTTATAATGTACGATTATATGGGCTGCCATAGACTTCAAGAATAATAATAAAAAAACTATCAGATACAATAGGTGCCTACGCACCTTCGGTGCTTGGCCCCTAACTATAGTTCCCTGCCACATGTAGTAACTCTTTGGCAGTAACTATGCCTTATTTAAATTTGATTCGTCTTTACTCCCCCTGCTGGTGACTTTTCTAAGTTTTGATGAGACGAGTGAGGCAAAATAGGAGTTTTTTTTAGATTTGTATTTCTTTTCTCTGCAGTTTTAGCTTTAAGAAGGGTGAATGGAAAATGATAAATAGAAAGTTGAGAATTTTACTTTTTAAAAATGAATCTGAAATAATGAAATGCTTTTGTTTATTTTTTTACTTTTGCAGAAAAAATATTCATTTTTTTATTTCAAAATGGATATGGATTCAGCAGAAGATATACAGATTTTTTTATTTTTTATTAATTAACTCTTGAACTGACAGCACATCTGATCTACAGGTGCATCTCAATAAATTAGAATGTTGTGGAAAAGTTCATTTATTTCAGTAATTCAACTCAAATTGTGAAACTTGTGTATTAAATAAATTCAATGCACACAGACTGAAGTAGTTTAAGTCTTTGGTTCTTTTAATTGTGATGATTTTGGCTCACATTTAACAAAAACCCACCAATTCACTATCTCAAAAAATTAGAATACATCATAAGACCAATAAAAAAACATTTTTAGTGAATTGTTGGCCTTCTGGAAAGTATGTTCATTTACTGTATATGTACTCAATACTTGGTAGGGGCTCCTTTTGCTTTAATTACTGCCTCAATTCGGCGTGGCATGGAGATGATCAGTTTGTGGCACTGCTGAGGTGGTATGGAAGCCCAGGTTTCTTTGACAGTGGCTTTCAGCTCATCTGCATTTTTTGGTCTCTTGTTTCTCATTTTCCTCTTGACAATACCCCACAGATTCTCTATGGGGTTCAGGTCTGGTGAGTTTGCTGGCCAGTCAAGCACACCAACACCATGGTCATTTAACCAACTTTTGGTGCTTTTGGCAGTGTGGGCAGGTGCCAAATCCTGCTGGAAAATGAAATCAGCATCTTTAAAAAGCTGGTCAGCAGAAGGAAGCATGAAGTGCTCCAAAATTTCTTGGTAAACGGGTGCAGTGACTTTGCTTTTCAAAAAACACAATGGACCAACACCAGCAGATGACATTGCACCCCAAATCATCACAGACTGTGGAAACTTAACACTGGACTTCAAGCAACTTGGGCTATGAGCTTCTCCACCCTTCCTCCAGACTCTAGGACCTTGGTTTCCAAATGAAATACAAAACTTGCTCTCATCTGAAAAGAGGACTTTGGACCACTGGGCAACAGTCCAGTTCTTCTTCTCCTTAGCCCAGGTAAGACGCCTCTGACGTTGTCTGTGGTTCAGGAGTGGCTTAACAAGAGGAATACGACAACTGTAGCCAAATTCCTTGACACGTCTGTGTGTGGTGGCTCTTGATGCCTTGACCCCAGACTCAGTCCATTCCTTGTGAAGTTCACCCAAATTCTTGAATCGATTTTGCTTGACAATCATAAGGCTGTGGTTCTCTCGGTTGGTTGTGCATCTTTTTCTTCCACACTTTTTCCTTCCACTCAACTTTCTGTTAACATGCTTGGATACAACACTGTGAACAGCCAGCTTCTTTGGCAATGAATGTTTGTGGCTTATCCTCCTTGTGAAGGGTGTCAATGATTGTCTTCTGGACAACTGTCAGATCAGCAGTCTTCCCCATGATTGTGTAGCCTAGTGAACCAAACTGAGAGACCATTTTGAAGGCTCAGGAAATCTTTGCAAGTGTTTTGAGTTGATTAGCTGATTGGCATGTCACCATATTCTAATTTTCTGAGATAGTGAATTGGTGGGTTTTTGTTAATTGTGAGCCAAAATCATCACAATTAAAAGAACCAAAGACTTAAACTACTTCAGTCTGTGTGCACTGAATTTATTTAATAAACGAATTTCACAATTTGAGTTGAATTACTGAAATAAATGAACTTTTCCACGACATTCTAATTTATTGAGATGCACCTGAACATATAGAGATAAACAGGATAAAAGGGGTCACTTACTTTCTTGTTATGAATTCATGTGAAAGGCAAGCTGGAGCAAACATGGCACTGGAGGTGAAAAGCAGAGTATTAGAGCCATTGAGACAAATATTACATTAAAACATATATTTATACTGTTTTCAGAATCAAAGTCTCTAAAAGTTCGTGCATACTTACGGGACGTCCTTTAGAGTGTTCCTCAACTCAATACCCAAATTCTGAATATACCGCCACTGTCCCTCTTGAACGGGCTGACCGGTCAGATGAATGTTGTCAACTGTTAGCTGGGCTTCATCAAACAGCCACTGCACGATGAACACAGGGCCTGAAATAAAGACACATCATACTGAGTTAAATTGGTCACCAAAAGTTTTTCGGATGGTGTATTTGATAGTGTTTATAAAGATCTGTGTAAATCTTTCGCTCATATGTACATGAGTAGTTGACATGTCCCGTGGCGTGACAAGCAATACTCAATTTGGAATGATCTAAAATAGCATTTTGCTAAATATTTCATAATTATAATGCATTATAAAGTTTTTTTGAGCCCATATTAATTGAGACTACATGGAATATGAGCTTTTCTCAAATTCGTCACACTGCAGGACCACTTAAAATGAACTAATGAAGGTAAAAAGGTTATTTTAAAGCAGTACAAAATGTCAAAAAATGGTGACCAGTTAAAGCACCTAAAATAAACACTTTCCCTTAGAAATTAATCTAAAATGTAACCTAAACTCAAGATGATGCTTAAAAACATGTTATTCATCTAATACCACATAAACACATCAATGACTTGTGCAGCCTTTGTCAAGTAAATGAAGTTTGAAATGCACTCTAAAGGCCGAATCATATTCTATGCAAGTACGTGAACGCAGATGCTTCTGGCTACGTAAGCTCGATTTTGTACGTTGTTGTGTGCCAAAATGTTTCGGACCGCAATTCCTAACACAATACAAGTATGCATTGCATTCTCAATGTTGCCACAAGGGGCGCTACAGTGGACATTAATGTGAATTCTCCACTTCTACAACGATTTTTCTCCATCAAGTCAACTACTGTCAAGGCGGAGCAACATTTTGAAGAGAGTATTGCTGAGCAAGTAAGTTAAAGTCAAAATACAGTATTTATTGCAACAAACCTGAATAATAACACATCCAGTTCAATGGCACACACATTTGAAGGTAACTCTATTGCCCCCTTGAATACTGAGGTTCGTTACCACCACAGAAACACAAGAATGCACGTTGTGTATGTTTAACCAGACCACACGTTGGCAATGTGCTGGCCAAGCGCTCGCATCTGCATATGCATTCTTGTGTAAAGTATATTTCTGGCCTAATATTGCAACAAACAAATAAACAAGGGATACAAAGATGGCTTGGTATGCCTTATGAGTACTCACGTTTAATGGTAGGATAAACTTTATAACCAAAAAAGCAATTCCATTCTTTTCCTTCATAAGCCTGACGGCATCGCTCAGGAACCACACTGCCCCAGTATCTGTTAAGAAGATGTTCAGAGTTAATTTCATTCCTAAATGTCTGATTCACAAGTTTACGAGTTCATATAATTTACACAAGGTAAGGGGAGCTAGGTAAACATGGAAACATCTGTACTGGAATGATTCTACCATGAAACTTGATCAAGTCACTGCTCACAAGAAGCTAGGGTGCTCGACGAATGTTTATTTTATTTTAATTTAAAAATAAAATTCAAATGTAGGAATTTGTGCCACTTTTTTGGTTACAACAGTAATTATGAAGAGAAGATAGTTTATATAGTTTGTGCAATTCGTTCATGAAAAGTTAAAATCTACCAACAGCAGCTGCAGGGCAAATGGGGTCGTATTATGGAATAAACCAAAATCTCTAATAATTTTTTGGAAATAGGGTGTTTTAATTCCACAATTTGAACAAAGCATCCTTTGAAAACAGTTTTTTTCTTGGGTGCCAATGGAACTGCCGAGCAGTTGCTTGTAGACAGTAACTTCAGGAAAGGTTCTCAACATGCAAATTTGATCAACTTTTAGTCACAGTGATGTAATTTCACTTTCACAGACCCTTGTGTTTTGTTTGTTTTTTAATGTCCTTGCGATGCCAACACGATCACACAGGAAGTCAAAAGTTGCTACCAAATGCTCCAGTTCCCTGACATCAACCCCATTTTGAGTTACTGACTGGGTTCTGGTCCCGAGAGTAAACCAGAAGGTAACTGCGTTTACATAATCAATGACGAGCACTATTTGGAGGTTGCATTTTACCTCTAAGATTACATTTTTCTCCACTGACGGTTAGGTTTAGGGTTTGGGGGTAGAGTTAATAAAATACGCATTCAAGTTGACTGCATTACATCATTTACAACTCGCTTTTGTCGCCACTCTGTGGACATTTCACTCGGAAACAAGCTCACACGTGCCCTTACGTTCAAAAATACTTCCTGCTTTGGCCACTGCGGGCAGTGATTTGAATTTCTGTAACTGATATGCAGTGTTTGCCTTCTCTGATGAAGTGTAAACTCTAGTGTGCAGTGTTTTAGGATTAGGGAATTAGTTTAATTCATCAACCTTTAGTCAAAGCAATAGTTATAGTGGTGCTTGACTTAGCAATCACTTCAAGATCAAATTGTGGTAATGACAGTGTCAGTATTCTTACTTGACCCCTCTCTTGATGACCTCAGTGGGCGCACAGTTAATTGCATCTACACAATCCGTGCAGCGGTACTGTTTGTTGTCCAGGAACCAGCCAGAATCAGCCAGTCCCCTCACCTGGATGTTGGGGTGACCCAACTCCTCCAGGAGCTCTGACACTGGGTCCACATTCAGCAGCACTCCAGTGCCGCCAGCACTGCAGACAATATGCACAAGTTTAGTCTGCATCCGTATTGCATTTCACAATCAGAACCTGTGGTCACTGTAATATGGACTCACCTGCTTCCAGCTAAGAGCAGGATCTTGGCGTTGTCCAGACCTTTTCTCAGCAGGTCCTTTACTACTTCCTTTATAATGAGTGAGCCCATGAACGCATAGTCATCTGTACACAACACACAACAAATAAATGAGCAGCTAATACAAAAGTGCAAACAAGTTCTTACAAGAAAAGTACCATAGTACAGTGATGATATCAGATGTTAATACAATGTTGCTTTGATATACTATATAGTGGGGTTCAAACGTCTAACTCCAAAATACGGAATTTAAAGTCTATTTTAAACCTAGAAATAAACTAAAGTTTTAAGATTTTGAAAACGTGAAATCAAACACGTTATGATGAAAATGAATCATATTTTAGATTCTGCACTATTTATTGGTTTCTAATCAAATAAGCAAATTGTCATTTGTACAAAAAGTCCCAATTTTCTGGTTTCAATTGAAGCAAACAAGATGCTTTATGGAACATTCTTAGATTATTCATCATGATCACACGGAAAGTCTACATGATGTTTCTGAGAGTTCCTGTACCATAGACAAGCGCCATCTCCTATCAGACATTTCTGCAACATCTCCAGCATGTTTATCTTCCCCTGTGGCATGACCAAAAGTGCGTTGCGTCAGCAGTGTGGGAGACCATGGTTTGGATCCAGTGTTGAAACCAGGAAGTAGTTGCGTTCGCATAATCAGTGACGAGTGAGATTCGGAGGTTGCATTTTCCTCCTAACATTAAATCTTTACTCCACTGATGGTTAAGTTTAGGTTTGGGGGTACATTTTATAAAATATGCATTCCTCTTCACTAGATTACATCCTGAACAGCTGAAAACAACTCGCTTCACAACCCACCTTTGGTGCCCCTCTGTGGATATTTCACACAGAAAATGGAGCTCACACGTGCCCATGCACCCAACAACATTTACTGCTTTAGCCACTGGGGGCGGTGTTTCACATTTCAGTAAGCTCAGACCGATTTCAGCCAAAGAAAGTCAACCTATTGTTACCGATTTCACTGTGAGGTTAGTCAAAGTCATTCTAGCAAGTCAGTCCACTGGCGGCCATCTTTGGAATGCTCCCGGAAGACTATATCATGCCAGTGCAGCTCCTATCTACTTGAATGGGGGGGGGGGGGATCTCAAAAATGGTTGGTCAAGATTACGATCAAAGAACATATTTCAAATCAGCAATAAAATGTGATAATATCTGAATCATAAATTGTGCTTCTTTACCTCATTTTACACTAAACACGCAACTGTTCTGGCTTGTATAGCTAATGCGCATGCGCGTTAGCGAGTTCATTGATGGGCGATGTCTGTATACAAAAAGTGATTGGTTCTTTTCCCCGACACGCTGCACGAGTCTGTGTTTGTGTTTGTAGCTTTCTAGCCTGCTTAGCATTGCTTATTCTTGCTTATTCACATTCATCGTTTTATCCTTTGACATTTTACCGCATGCTTCGGGTTTTTCCACTTTTCTACTGTTTCAACTGTGTATATTTTACCGCGCGCACCCATTTCTCTCGTTTATACTTTTCTTTTTTCCGCTTGTCTAAATCTCACGTCTTGACTGCGTGCATTCGTTTTTTCAATGTGTTTCACATGTATTATGAACCACATCGAACCACATTGATCTCAAACCCTCGCCGCTCAAGAACAACCATAACAACAACAACAACAAACAATTGCATTAAGACATGTGATCTGCTCATTTTATTTCTTCCTGCACTGCATGCCACATTTTTAATATAGCTTCTTACGTCAGCAGTCAGGGATTTACATGTGATAAATGTAAGGAATTAGTCAGGCTGACAGAGAAGGTTAATGAGTTAGAGACACGCATCCGAATGCTAGTGGAGGTCAGTGAGAAAGAGATGCCTGTAGATCCTGTTTCGGATGCGGGTAGTACAGCGAGCAACACACACACTTTGGTTCCGGCTGAAGAGCCCCAGTAGCAGGGTGTTTGGGTGACGTCTCAGCGGCATACTCGCTCAGCAAAGCGACACCGCTCTCCCATTCCTGTTAGAGTTTCGATTCTCCCCACTCAGTGATGCACCCACTGAGAATCATGATGAAAGAGCCTTAATAATTGGTGATTCTATTGTAAGCAATGTGGAAATAGAGACTCCAGCCACTATTGTTAAATATACTTCGGGGGCTCAGGCATCTGACATCAGATCAAATTTACAAGTGCTGTCTAATTCTAAACGTAGATTTTCTAAAATTGTTATTCATGTCGGCACTAACAATGTCCGGCTTCGTCAGTCTGAGATCACTAAAAATAATGTTAAAGTGGTGTATGAACTTGCAAGCTTGAGACGTCACACAGGTCACATAAACTACAACACATAGAGACTGTATCACCTAGATATCATATAGAGACTGTGTCTGTTCCCCGAACTACCAAACACAAAACTCTCACTAAATCATTCAGAAAATTTTTTATTAAGGTCAAACTTGAAAAAACAAAACAAAAAAACATTGAAGATAAACATCATATAAAGGTATGGCTACTAAACATTAGATCTCTTTCTACCAAAGCACTAATTGTAATTGAAATTATTACAGTTCATAGTTTGGATGCGCTCTGTTTGACTGAAACCTGGATTAAACCGGATGAATATATTAGTTTAAATGAATCTACTCCCACAGGTTATTGTTATAAACATGAACCTCGTCTGAAGGGTCGAGGAGGAGTTGCTACAATTTACAGTTAAGTTTTTGGTGTCACTCAGAGGACAGGATATAAGATAAAGTCTTTTGAACTAATAATGCTTAGTGAATGTGATACCGTCAGATTTAAATGAAAAATCTCTGTCATCTTTTGCCATTGCTACAGTATATAGATCACCCATGCCGTACTCTGGTTTCCTTGGTGAATTTGCAAATTTTTAATTAGATCTAGTAGTTAATGTAGATACAGCTTTAATTGTTGGTGACTTCAACATTCTCAGGATGTTCATGAAATGATGCCAACTCTAACTGTAAGACATGGGATACTTATATGCCACTGCCTGAACTTTGGACTTAGGATGGACCCCACCGAACCTCACCGAAATGCCAGTTGAACTGCGATGCACCTCATTGATCTCTGCCTGCATCACCTTTGTCTATTGAAGGATTACACTCTTGAAATGGAATACATAGACTATCATTTAATTGCCAACAAAACCCTTCATCAGCCAACTAACAAAGGACAATGCATCTATGTGAACATCTGCAGTTAATCCAGGATGGACTTCAAAGATATTAGTCATTAATCTTAAAGTTCATTAAAAAAAATTTTTTTTTTTAAAGCACTGGACCTTAACGCTTACTTAATTTACAAATTAAAACCATGACTTGCACTGCACACAAATAACTAATATTGGCATTATATTCATGTTGTTTAGCCAGAGGGGAACTGGCCCCCACAGTGAGTCTGGTTTCTCCCAAGGTTATTTTTCTCCACTAACCAACATCTTATTGAGTTTTGTGTTCCTTGCCACAATCGCCTTCAGCTTGCTCACTGGGGTTCTAAATACAATTTGTATTTAATTATTTAATTTTTATACACAATTTACAATCATATTTAACCAAACTTCACAATGAACACTCTAAGACTTTATAGATATTACAGTTTAATTTTTTGTTAATGCATGATTTCCTGTAAAGCTGCTTTGAAACGTTCTGTGTTGTGAAAAGCGCTGTACAAATAAAAATGACTTGACTTCTTTCTACATCCGTTGACAGTTGGGCGCTAGAGCTTCTTGGCTGGGCGTTCCAATTTCTCCCATTCATTTAAATAGAAGTGGCCCATCTCTGCTAAATAGTCTCTGGATCAGTTTGAACCATGCTGGATAACATGATCATCAGGTTTTACACAAACTTGTAGAGTTCTTACTAGCTTGACTGCATCCTGTCATTAAAGCATTTCTTTTTCAACTTTTCACTCATATTGTTAGGCTGGCAATATAATTTATGATGAAAAAAATATATTAAATTACAAAAATACATAATAGAAGGGACTCAGACTTTTGAACCCCACTGTATAACATGGTACTGAACAATTAATATTTTCATCTGCCATGGTTCTCAAAAATGTTTTAACAAATAACAGGGTATTAACATACAGTTCATTTTTAACATGTTACAATTTTTTTTAAATGGTAGTACCATAGTAGCATGTAAACCAAGGTAATACCATGATACTTTTTGGTACTTTCTGTTAGCATGATCCACTAGAGATTTCCACTGGTAAAGCATATTTTAAGTTACACTCTTACTTTGATCAGTTTTTGGTGCGGCTCCACTCCATACATCACTCGAGCAATATGGGATGAACCTGTTAAGTGATAAACCCAAAATTGGAAACAAAGAATTGGATTCCTGCTCCAAATCTGTGCTGGAGTATATAAACCTGATAATTTAAAATGTACAATTAGATAACTTTATTGTTACTCACACCATGTTGGCATTCCACCAGTGTGGGTTTTCTTCTGGAAGTGATGACAGAATTCCTGTGCCTGAAGTGAGAGTAAAGATACAGCGATGGTCACATTAGATTTAAACAATACTTCATTAAATGACACAAACACCTAACATCTAGACACCTGAAAATAATTGTTTGGCATTGGAATGAAAAAAATCTGCAAAAAAGCCTTTGTGGCAGTTATATCGGGGTCTCTGGTGACGGGCCGTTCGCATTTCTAACCTGTCTTGGTTTGTGGCCACTTGGAGGAGCTCATGAGTCTTCTCATAGTCTCATATCTGCTGTCACAGTTCTCTTTGTTGAAGCAGTACCAGCCACCTGCAAGAAGAAACACATATTTTGCATGTTCAACATGACAAGAACACACTATTTTCATTATTGGTGTGAATTATCCAAGTAATTTTTCTTTTTGAAATCATCACACTTACCCTCCAGAAATATCAACCACCTTCGGCTTCCTTTGGACTCCTTTAGATAGTACCTACAATAGACCAGACTATCATTAAAACCTATACCTAAAGGCCCTTTTCAATGCAGTAAACTAGCATTAGTCCCGAATCTACACAGTTTCTAAAGATATAAGCAGTTCTTGTCATCAGGTAATTGGTCAATAAAATATACTCTTTTATGACACTTTTTACACACTTTTTAGATTCTTTCTATTCTAATCCTTGAAAAGGAGAAATAAAAAAAGATGCTTACATTTTCTGAAGAAAATGTGAGCGCTGTTTGCCCGTGCAAATCTTGCCGCCACAATGTTACGTGTTCTGGGTGGATGCTAAGTGTTTGCTTACTAGACCAAGTAAAAAAAAAAGCCCACTCCCGAGTCTATATATTCTGTAATATGGCTCGGACCGTTCCTTCAATGTAAGGCTATAGTATTTTTTTGTCTGTTATCAATCGCCAGGTGAAAATAAGGCATAAGTCTGATCGCTTAGAAAAGTAATAGCATATCTATCATAAACAAGCTACACAATTTGAAGTTCGTGTCAGTTGCACAAATGGTGTCGAACAAGTTTACTCGGCAAAATTTAATACACTGGGTTAGAGGTTTGTTCAAAACACTAACCCTAAAGCCCAAAGTACCCTTCAGTTAGACGTGAATGCTAGACGTCTGCGTACAGGACGCGTGATGAAATTTCGGCATCAGCAGAGCGCTCAAGCACTGAACGCATGTGGACCGATTTCTCTAACCGCACATACTCTAAACACGCAGTATGCGGATGCGCCTGTAATTCTTTGCAGTAATTAGTGGGTCCACAAGGTGGCAACACTCACAATTGAGTCGCTGTGCAAAAAAGTGCAAGTAAGCACCGGTGAACAACAGCACATGAAAGTGGAAACAACAACAGTGGATGTGCACATCAAGAGCGCGTGTGTGAAGAGGTCAGGAGATACCTGCATTTGTATACCTCGAGTCTGAAAGAATATAAAGACATCTTTATGGCACTAAACTCCTGAAGAGAAATAGTCCATAGTCCCATAGCAGTCATAGCATGCATGCGCCAACCGCCTGTGTATGCGCACAGTCAAATGAAGTATACTTTCAAAGGCTATGTGTTCGACTGTACAGAGATGCTAAGTGTTCACATCAAGACCGAAGTAAACTTTGGGCTTTAGTGTGAGCAACATAATCATCATGCTTGCTGTTGCTGATGGGCTCTATTCACATACTGTGATGACACGTTTTTGTCTTATTAACAGGGCCGGTTCTAAGATGCAATCTTTGTGAGGGCATTTTGATCTGTAGGGTGGCCAAGTGGTTGTCTCTTCTTAGGGGAAAAGGGTGTCAGACGTTTTTGGGGGCACAAAGAAAATCAAGGGGGGCAATGTCCCCCAAGCCCACAATCCAGTGATACTTTTTTAGCAGTGAAAATCCTGCAAACATTTTTTATATTTTTTATTTTATATAATTATTTAATGTATATTTATAACATTATACTTTGTACTATATTATCCAGGAACTGGATAATGTAGTTTCTCATATAGAAACCCACTTCTTTGTGACAGCAGCGATTCAATTGTGAGTGTTGCCACCTCGTGGACACACTGATTATGAGAAACTTATTGGTCTTAAATTGAATCAGACAATACATTACTGGAAGGCATTTTTATTTTATTTATTTGTTTTTTTTTTGTAAAATTAGGTGACTGTATCTTTACGAGACATGACATACTATATGGTATGCCACAAGGGTCAGTTCTTGGGCCACTTTTATTTTCATTTCATTTTATATGCTGCCATTGGGTAACATAATTCATTAACATGAGGTAAACTGCCATTTTTATGCTGATGAAACTCAATTACTTTTTATATCTCTGTAGAGCCAAATGACACACAAGCATTAAAGAGATTGTCTGAATGTTTGTCCAACATCCTACTATGGAAGAACACTTACTTATACTTATTGCTGGCTCTAAACATGAGAGGGAAAGAATTGAAACTGCACTTGGTACTCTGGCTTTGCAGTCAAAGAGAGAGGTGAAGAACCTTGGTGTCATTCTAGATTGTGATCTGAATTTTAAGTTTCATATAAATTATGTTACTAAGACCTGTTTTTATCATCGTAGAAATATCGCACGAATTTGACCCTTTGTTTCACTTGATGATGCCAAAAAAATTTATTCATGCTTTTTATTTTTTCATCCAGAGCAGCCAGAGTGCTTACAAGATCCAGGAGGAGAAAGCACATTTTTTCATTTTATTATTTTATTTTTGTACTCTTTAATTTTTATTGCTATGATTTGTTTTACTCTCCCTGAAATGTTGAATTCTATGTTTTTATACTTCCAACTGTGAAGCACTTTGAGCTGCATTTTATGTATGAAATGTGCTGTACAAATAAAATGTATTATTAATATTATATAGCTGATGAGGGGCTGTCAGTAAGTTTGGCATCTTCTCTCTTCTGACTACTGTAATCCACTGCTCTACAAATTTTTTTTTCTTCTTTTGGAAAGTCGTGGAACCATAATAGTAGATTTTTTCCATTTGCTGGTGGATCAAATGGTAACGTAAAAATTGCTGTGGTCTCCCATTCAGCACTATAAAAAGTTTACTTGCGTGTTCCAAATCCGGAAATATGAAAAGTGTCCATCAACCACTACTAAAACTAGGTACAGACTGAATTAATTAACATTTCACAGTATTTGAAAGTGTATAGAGGCTTAAAGTTTGTCATCTTTACCATGGTTGCTGGATACCAATGGTGACAAGATGTCAAAACATTTAGATAAAATGCATTCTGGCCTACAATTAATTTGCAATGCACACTGTATCCACAAGAGGGCATTCGGCCATTGTGTATTTTGAGTCTATTTCATATTTCAGTCTCACTGATGTTTGTGGTCATGTGAGAAAGTTGTAGCTGTTACTTGGTTTTTACTATGAGAGGTATGAGGCTGCCACTGATGACCAGATTTACTAAGCATATGGTACATTTCTCACCATAAACCGGCTTATTACAACTACTTTGACACTAGCAATTTTCACCCAACTCATTATGCTTCCAAGTGTGCTTGCCCTCGGGAAGAAAAAGAAACTAAATTGTTGCAGAATTTTATAAATCCAGAAAAAAATGTGAATTAACCTTGTCCTACTGAATAGGAGAGGGTGTTTTTCTGTAGCATCTTGAGATGTTTGTGAGTTTCACAGAAACTGTGGAATCCATCCATAACAGCACATCACACGACAAACAGGAGATCCTCCTTATGGGCAATGACTGCCGATCTGAGAGAAAACTCAGACTGCGGAGCATCTTCTGTGAGCATGTGCCAGACTCAAGAGTTACTGCCAGTGCTGATTCCCTGATAGCAATGCACTGAAGGCCAAGTGCACTTAGTAGCTCTCTAGTATAAAAGCCAACATCAGTTTACTCAAGCATGATAATTGTATAATGGAATAACAAGATTTTGGATTAGTCAGTAACAGATAAACTATTACTGCCCACTTAGTATTAAAATATATCTCCATATTTTGTGTTCGACTTGATCGTGCATAAATAACTGCATCCAACTTATGTTGGGATTCTTTGTACTTATCCATAAATGTAGGCAATTAAATACAAAGATTGCAATGATAGCACATTTAAGTTTTATAGCATGATGCTGGAGAATAATGCTACATTCTGTGCGCTGCATGGACAGACACAATAGACGATATAAAGATTATGTGTGCAATAAATTAACATATTTACAAGATTCATAATAATTATTTAAGTGTTGGGTATCATTGATTGGATTGCACTGTCAATATTGGTCATTATTATCGTAAGGAAAGAGGAATCACACACTGTTGGATATGATTTTGTACCACATCAATGTCCAGTTCTCCCATTAACTAGACTAGAATTCAATTGCATACTCTAGTAATTGGGTAATAGGCCAATTAGCTCATGTTGTCTTGACCTGTGGCAAGAATTTATTATATCTGGTATATGCTACCCAGCAGGGATGAATTTAAATTATACTGGAGTGTCTACAAATGTATTCTAATGTTTTAAGAGACTTTAGGGGCTTTTTAAGATTTCCATCATTTGTAACCCAAACAGGCGACAAAATAAATCTTTAAAGGTGCACTAAAAGTTTTACCTCTAAAGAAATTAACTGTAATTTTGAAACATGTATAAAATCATGAACACTTACATGACACGAAGACTCCAGTCATATCAGTAACTTTATAAAATCTGTTTTATTGTATATAGAGAGGGTCCCCTCATGGGGGTGGCCATGTTAGGGTCACATGACCAGTCGAATACTACTTGCTTAATCTCAGTAACCACCACGTCTTTTGACACTTTAACCCATAAATTACATTATTCATGGATGACTTTGCTTAGTGAATTTCTACAATGGCATCTGTAACTGAAAACTATTGCATTTGACTAATGCGGCATCCTCGCCCATAGGTGTCAGTGTAAATTTAAGATGATATCCAGTATTAAAAAAATTACCGAGTACACCTCAGTTCATAATGGTTGGTAATGACAGGCCAGCAAAAGCCAGTTAGATGCTAATAGAATCAATCAGAGTTGTATATCGACTCCATTGCAGGCATTGTAACGTACCTCATCGCCGATGTAAATACTGTAAACCCTACCTCAGTCAGTTAGACACATTAGAGCACACAGGTCCCGCCCACACTCAAATAATAATAATAATAATAATAATAATAATAATACAAATAAAATAAATAAATAATGATAATTTTAGGATTTACACATTTTAATTTCATATCAAAATTTCATTAAACTGAACTGAGTAATCTTTAATTAAATAAAATATACAAATAATTTCAGTTTTATTAATTTAATTTTGTTAAACACAATTCAATTAGATAGAATTAAAGTTTTAGCACTGTAGGTCTAACTGACCATAATAAAACAGCCAAGTCAAGTGTATCTCCAGGTAGGCTAAATGGATGTGTCTCAAAACCTAGTTACCTGCCTACCGTGACAGCATTTTTAGGGAGGTTGTCAAACTCACCATATATATTTTTGTACGCGCCTGTGATGCCCCCAATAATGCCAATCGCACCAATGATGCCCAACATATGCTGTCCAGGTAGGCACCTCACTAGGTTTGGAGGCACAGCCAATATCTTCATGCTGTGCTTGCAATATGTTTAGGTTGTCTTACCCTGCTGGGGTCCCGTCGTTACAGGTGACTGATGTATTCTCCAGGAAATGTAACTTCATGTCATAGTCGAGCTTTTGGGCCGAGCACGGGTAGAGGGACTGCGCCAAGTTCTTCACCTGAGTCATGAAATTGTCCATGTTCTCTTCAACAGCCGTGAAATCCAGTGAGAAACTCTCGGTGGTTTCGCCTCGGTCCCGGTACTGAGCGGAGGGCTGCACTCGTCGCGGCTGCGGGTTTCGACCTCCGCGGAATCTGCGCACAGCGAGCGCACCGGACTCAATGAATCCCAACAGCAGCGCGCAATGAATGACACTCATCACCGTTATGTTCCTCTGCGGCCGCTCAAGCTTCATCACGCTGCGCTCAAAATCCTGCTTTTCGGCTAAAATATCTGTAGAATTAATGCGACCAGTTACACAAGCCAAAAGCACTTTAAGTGCGTTGAACAGGTGAGCTCTCTCAGTGACAAACACAGCACCCCTGTAAGTGTTTCTCCTAATGTTCCTCCACTGATAATGAGAACTCATAAGTTCTGTGAGCTCTTCTGTTCAATACCTGTGTATTTAACCGCTCTGGGGTTTAACTCTGCTCTCTGTCCCATGAACCAATCACTGTCGAGGGCAGTGCGACGGGGCGTGATCCAGTCTGATTCTGTCCTTTTAATTTATTGAAGAAATGCCCATAGTTTGGTCCATTTGATCTGCGAAATTGTACTTGATGTGGTAGTTTTTATTGGCTTGGAAAAGCCTGTTTCCTAATCCACGCGAATTTATAGAGTGAGAATAAGACTCTTCTGAGACACTCAGCTTTCGTGCATTGGAAAAAAATATATAGCCTAAATATGCAATGAGAATAGCGTGAGAATCTACTAGACGGCAGTGGAACTTAAAATACACAAAATAAACATATAAATAACAATAATATATATAACAACAACAATAATACATTCAATAAAAATAACAATAACATTTTAATCAACATTATTGTGATAATAATAATAGTAATAATAATAATTATTATTATTATTATCATTACCATTATTATTATTATTATTATTATTATTATATAGAAATATAACACTGTTAGCATAATTGTATCGTGAATAAAATCTATTTGGATTCTCACGAATAACGTGAAAATCTACCGGTGGTAATGGAACTTAAAATACACAAAAAAGGATACTTAGCCTATAAAAATAATAATAGACTAATATTTTATTTATTTATTATGTAAAACATATAATAATAATAATAATACAAATATTAATAGGATAATATTTTATTTATTATGTAATACATTATTATTATTATTATTATTATTATTATTATTGAGCAATTATTTTGATGCCAAGATGCAGTTTTATACTACAAATGGAAATGTAACATTGTTAGCATGATTTTCATGAATAATGTGAGAATCTACAGGCAGTAATGGTAAAATACACATAATAATAATAATAATAATAATAACAGGCTAATATTTTATTTATTAGTATAAAACATTATTATTATTATTATTATTATTATTATTATTATTTTTTGGGGGGGGGGTCTATAATTGAAAGATGCAATTTATACTAGAAATAATAGAAATGTAAATATACAATTATTAAATTTAAGTTGACAAATATAAGTTTATAAAAGTTAAATAAATGTTTTATTAACTATTTTACAATAATTATCAGCAATAGGACAACGTTATATACGTGTGCAGTCTCATTTTATTATTTATTTATTATTTTAATTAATTTCTCTATGTGTCTTGTGCAGATATTTTCTTTTGTATACGATACATTTGAGAGATTTCGCCACTTTTTCTCCACAGCAGTCTGTTGATGGGGCCCCTGAAGATCAAAGGAGTCACTCCTCCACCCTCATGAAGCCCCTTCCACATGTATATTAAGAGTCTCCTTTAAATAATCCTTTTGTGGGTAAATTAAATGTTTTTTATACTTAATGCCAGGGAAAGATAGTCTATAACCTACTTTACTTTTTATCACCTTGTCAGTCATAACAAACTGGCAATTTTCCTCACCAGAATTCAAAGCTTGCTCTTTTATACCCATTCCTCTCTTCTCATTTGAATGTATTTGTTTCGCTCCAGACCTCTTTACAGTGATGTCTTCATGAAGTGTTTCACACATCGTATTAATGGTTCGCAGGATTCCTGCTTCGGCCATTAATCGGCCATTGATCGGCGAGATAAAAGGGTGTCAAGTGGCTGGTGTTAACGCGACACTTAACTTTACGCAAGCCTGTTGTTTCAGACCAGTGCTCGCACTTTTATAAATGCACAGCCGTGGAAACGGGGGAACTCGCCCAATGGCGTCGATTCATTCCGTCACTTAGCGCGAGTGCTCTTTTGTTCACATGCTAAACGCATGAAGAATAGACCCGCCATCCTCTATTCAGACGTAGATACATGGGAACATTCAACACTCAAGCCCATAGGTATGCCCGTCCAATATACAGTGGCCCCAAATAGTATAAGGGCACTCAAGGCACACTTTAAAATGTATATTGCACGTGATTACAAAATATAAAACCAAGTGGGATTCTTTAAAAGAAAGATAGCAAACTTATAGCTAAATGTATGCAAAAAGTGTTGTTACACTTTCTGGTTGTCAAATGTAAGTTGAACATGGCCATAGTTCATGTGACTACACCTGTGGTTACTTTGCACATCTGTGTGAGAACTAGCTTCACACATCCACTGAAATCATCTTGAGACAAGTTGTTTAAAAGTCATTGCAAAAATGGCCCAGAAAAGCGAAGTGAGTTTTGAGAAAATGTCTAGTATCATTTCTTTGCAGATGCCACTTAGTTTGGCACAAAAGTCATAGACTGAAATTAAATAATTTTTAATTAAATGCTGCTTAACCCTGTAAAGCCTGACATATGAAAGAATTGTCAGAAAATTCTAATTGTTTGACATTAAACTGTTTTTAGTACCATTAGACAAAATATAAAAAGAAATCGTAAAACATTTTTTTTTTTTTGCATGTTTATTTTTATGCATCATTTTTGATACATGAGGCTTTAAAGGTCCAGAAATTAATTTTTGTGTAGGACATTTGTTATTTAAGTTTTTCTTAGCCCATACCTGCTACAGTGGTATTATCAGAGGATTCCCTGGGCTTTTCAGAGATACCAAATGTTTGAGAGATTGGCCATGACAACGTCCTCTCTTTGGTCTTTAAATATGGATTGAAATGTATCACAGTTAAATTCAGCATATCAAATACAATATGAATAATACAAATTAAATAAACCATTTTTTTTCATATGTATTTTAAGCATCAAACACTATATTGACATTTAAAAAAGGGAAGTTGTAAAACTTTTTTCATCATAGCTTGTAATGTTAAATAATGAGATCTTTATAATGACAGAGCAGGCTGCATATATGAAAATACACAGAAATATTAGTTCACACTTTAAATATATCTTATAAAACATATATGTCAGAATTTTCAAAGCTCTGTGATTTTTATTTTATTTTATAGTGAGCATGTAATTAGCATGTAATAGGTGATTGAGAGATATACCTCAAAAGCCTGTTGTATCATATTTGATACATATGGATTTCAACTGGCTTTTTCAATAAAATAATATACACAATTTTAACCAAGCACAAGTTACTTATATTCTGTAAATACTCATTTTAAAATATCAGTAGCAATATAATCATTACTGTTACTTTATTAAAATAAGCTGTCATTTATTCCAACATGAGAGTAATCTTTTGCAGAAGTCTGATGCCATTTTAAGAGGATCGCTATAAACATTGAAACCAATTTTTCACAATTAACCATTAGATGGTGCCATAAACATGTGAAACTTACATACAATATGTTTTTTGTCTTTTCAGCTTGAACAGAGAGTGAAACAGGAGCCGTCAAACATTGTGTATCATATTTGATACATACGATGTTACAGGGCTAAGCGGACAAAATGTTTTGGGGGACACTATATAAAAACAATAGACAGATATGTGTGCTGCCAACAGAAGTGAAATATTTAGAAGTCATTAACAACAGTGTGTGTTAAAAATGTATTAAAATGTATAATCTTTGTTTAAACTGTAAATTTTGTCTATAGAAATAAAAATAAATAGGGATAGTTTACCCGAAAATGATAATTCTCTCATCATTTACTCACCACTAGTGGTTTAATCAAGTCTTATTAAGTGATCTAAGAGCTTTTGGTGAGTAACGAAGCAAACGATTTGTCCTTATGCACATAAAAATCCTCCGGCAAGTTCTCCTATGCACGTTCACGAGCGTCCTCGCGCTTGACGCATGAGCATTTGCAAGAGGGCTGCCAGTACGCAAGAATTGCTGCCTGTACTGTGAAACCATTTTCACATCATTACAGGGACAACACAAAGGCTCACTGAATGACTGTGATTATTCTCTTCTAGTATTTTCAGCTTTATGATGGAAAGATCCAATTTATCCATAATATATGTCAGATATTCAAGCAAAACTGAAAAACTGACATTGATTTCTGCTTGATAGTGATCACATTTTATGGACCTTCATTAAAGTGGCCTACCTGAGCTGATGTTTCTTTGGAATTTAAAAAAGTCAGCTAGTGGTGCTTGCCCACATAAAAAAACGCCTCCACAATACTGGATGTTGTGGGAGGTTCCCATTACATACTAAGGTGTATAGAGCGGTTTTGAATGCATTGCTCTGTGGTTGCTAGAGTGTTCTGGGTTGTTGATATAGCATTGCTGGGCAGTTGATAGGGTATTCTGGCTGGTTGCTAGATGGTTGCTTACTGGCTAAACCAAAAAGAGCCCATGCCCAAGTCTTATAGTAACAATATTCTGGTCCCTATGGCTGAGTTTTACTCAGTTTTACTGAGATTTATTTTTGCCTGTTTTATCGTCCAATGGAGTAAATTGTAAATCTAATCAATCAGAAAAGAAATAGCACACCACAACAAGCTGCATTATTTGAGGTATCATTCATGTTAATAGCACAAATGGTGAAAAAAGTTACGACAAAGTTGATTTGTTCAGTTCCTGAAAGTATGAGCAATAGAGCACAGCAGACCATCCACTTTTTCAGCCGTCTTGGTTCCGGAAGTATTTTTCCCTTTCATTTATTCTAGAGGGATTTCATAAAATTCTTCATAAAAGAGTTTGAAGCCATGAACCAAACCAACCAGCTCTGAGGTGAATCACAACATTACAAACATTGTTTTAAAGCAAAAAAGTATTTGAAAATCGGACAAAAAGACAAAGGCACAACACTGTGTACTTCTTTCATTAAGGCAGTTGAAATAACATGGACTGATGGCTTCAACAGAAGCATATATCATCAATTAACAACTCATTGTACCTCTTTCTTTAAAGGTTTATAAGTTATTGTTAAAAATCAGTTCACCTTTAGAGAAAATGAATGTTTTTTTTACTATTTTGCTCTATTATGAAAAGTATGTAAAAGTGAGGGGATTCTACTCTATGGAACATTTCTCGATATTGAGCTACAGCAATATGACGAGGTGGCTGGATCTGTCTTCATTGTAACCATGAGGTTGCACCAGCAGGACTGATGGTATTCATTGGGGAACTTCAAACAGATGTTTGTACAGATTAGAGCATGTGGTGGACTCAGAAGGAAAGGGCCTGTCCCTGATTGAGTCAAGTCATTTTGACCCATACCTTTTATCTCTTTTATTACACGTCATCTCTGGAAATGTAGCCCTTAAATCACTCACAGATGGATCCTTACCTCTGCTACACGTTCTATGGGGGCCCCTGTCACACATGGTAAAATGACATTGGGGATAACATTACTCTTGCGGGAGTTACTCATCACAGGGATGAACAGATAGACTTTGCACAACAAGGTGAGATGTTCCCCTAGACGTAGATGCTATAACTATCTAACGCTGGTCCGTGTTGATCAGAATTGGGACATTCGAATATGACCCAGGAGCTGTGATGGTAGTTTCTTCAAAAGTGCCTCTCTAGCCCCCTTCCTCTAACCCATTCGCCCCATGTCAAAGTCAAAGGCTGTCTTTCATCTCCGATCAGTTGCATGTGCCCTCCACAGATCCACAGGTTTTACTGCTTAACTCTTGCCTGGTAAAGCTGCTTACAAGAGCATCATGCTTAGAATTCAGATAAATCAAATGCATACATTATGAGGAGTGTGGGAGATATTGCATTATCAGCTTGACTGGGGTCATTAAAGGGCACCATTTTTCATAAAGCTGCTTTGAAATAACATGTATTGTGAAAAATTATTATGGATTTGACTTGTTAAAGTCAACATGAAATCTGTACTTTCATACATGGTCCTGTTGTGCATCATTCATCTGTGCACTGTATTCCAAATAAGAGTGAAGACAGCTTCTTGAAATCAACATGAAATAAAAAATTACCCTTCTTAAATGACACACACCTGGTAGGGTTTCCAACGTTTAGCCATGCAAATACAGCATGGTTTAGTATATTGAGCTCTCCAATACAGGACGGGAGTGTTTGCCATCCGACCAGATTGAACTCACTGTGAATTTGGCAACAATAGGTCGACAGTTCTTGAGCTAAACTCAGACTTTGCCTTCAGATATTCGAAGCACTGCCCCCAGTGGCTGAAATGGGAAGTGTGAATACAGTGAAGAGGAATGCATAGCTTATTAACTCTACCACCAAACCCAAACTCCAACCCTTAACCTAATGATCAGTGCAATAAAAATGTAATGTTAGAGTGAAAAATGGAACCTCCGAATCAGGCTTGTCACTGATTATGCAAAGGTGATTACTTTCTGGTTTCATTGCAAGACGAAAACCTGGATCTATGATGCTGCCTATGCAATGCACTATCGATCATGCCACATGAGAAACAAATTTGAACTGATAGCACTTGTCTGTGACTCTAAATAATGAGGTCGATGACCTGGGACAGTTTGCAACCCTAGTTCCTGGTCTTATTGTAAGCGATTTTTCGGTGCAAGTCAATTTTAAATAAAAAGGTTTGCCAGTGGCGTAACTATAGGCAGTGCAGGATGTGCAGCTGCACTGAGGTCCGGGCTGAAAGGGGGCTACAACGGCCGACCGAAAGGGAAATTTAGAAACAATAACAGCGGTTGACGAAAATGACATTAGTTTGCCTTTGTAATCTTGATCATAATGTAATATCTTGTTCCACCTCTGAAATTTTTTTTTATTTTTTTTGGCTGACATCACAAATTTCTCTTACTTTTCAATCACTCCCTTCCATCAGTCTGACTGGATTCTGTTGAGTAATCAACTTTTTATGATCTAGTCAATTCTCGATAAATTAAACAAAGTATTGCCCCTGAATATCTTGTTTAACCAATGTAGTCTCATGACAACACGTAATTATTCATATGAGATGGCAGAATCATATGATACCGTGTTACTTGGCTCGTACCAAAAGATAGGACTTTTAGACCTACCAATCAACAAACAGAATTTCAAATCGATTTAATATAGGCATCAAATTTTAGCTCACCTCCTATCCAACACTTGATTAGGTTTAGGGTTTAGGTAAGGGGTTTAACTTTAGTATCAAAAACCACAATAACATTGTTCGCCGAATGTTTTTTCTACAAGCAAACTCGTAAGATTTCAGCAACGTCATGAGACCGGTTTGGTTTTACTTAGTAAAACGTCAGATTACAGAGGTAAAATGGGTTGCGAACAGCGACAGCAATGGTTTCATGTTGACACTTCTCCATTTCTTATTAGTAATTTTTATCCAGCCTTCCTTTGGCTCTTCTCATTTTGCCCAATTCTCATATCTCCTACGCAGTTAGTTAAAACAACCCATCCGCAATCATCAAATTCTTCTCGCTGGAACTGTTAGGTCAAGTTACATCAAAGAGATCAAGAAGGATCAGGCTCTTAAAAGGGACAGGCTCCAGCTCCCATCATCAGAAACAGGTGGAAGTCCTCATTCCAAGAACAAAGCAGAGATCACCATCTATAAAACCTTTGTAATTCACTAAGAAGTTTCTTTAAATTTCTTGAAAGTGACACCCAATTTTGTGGAGCGGGTGGGGTTTTGGTATGGTATCAGTGCTAAGCAAGCATGATCTTAGGGCATTGTTGGAGTTAAGGTCACTCAATTTTGACTTTGCATTTGATGGTGTCAATCTACAAAGAGTCAGAGTATGGGAATCCAAAAAGAGAGTGAGAATCAGCCTCTTCTCAAGATCATCCTTGAAAGACATTTTATTCCCAGTTATTTGTGGGAAAAAATAATGCAATTGTCTTCTAGAGCATCAGATGTTGTAAATGTAGAATGAACGCATACAGGCTATTTTTGTTTAGGTGCCTTTTTATGCTTCATTACTGTGTTGTGCGTGCTCGCTATTGAATCAGTAAACAATCTTGGCCATAAACATAAGTCATGAGGTGCCATCTAGGAAGTTGACTTCAGTGGAGTAGGAAGAGGCAGGAGACATCTGTCAAACAGGCTCTCCTTTCATAACCAGATTGTCTCTATTGGTTGCAGATGATGCCCCCATTTGATGAAGGAAGACTAACTACTTCAAGACTGTACAGCTTTCCTTTTGGGTTCCCTGGCATACAGAGATTATGGGAGTAGAGTTGACAGCTTGTATACTAGTTCAAATGGGAGATGACTAATTTGTTTGTATGGACAATACTGGATAATTTGTTTGTGTGGATGTGGGTATTTAAAAATGGAATCACACTCGCTTGATCTATGTCAATGGTGGATAAACAGGTGGAGCAATCTTTAAAGCAGCAGATCAGATCCTGTTTTTATTTAACCATTTGCCTGTTTGGATTTGTAATTTTTTGCAGAAACTTCTTATTGTCAGACATATCTAAGTAAAACCACATAAAATGTGCTCCTGTGTTGCTAGCAAAACCAATCCTGCACTCCTCTGTATTTTCCAACTAAAAGTGTTTTGGTTGGCCTGCTTTTGTGTATATTTATGTCTGTCCATGAAGTGCCCCACAGAAACCAGTGTGAGAGTCCTGGGGCCCCTTCAAAAGGACTCCACTAAGGCCCACCAAAAGCTACACACAGTTGCTTATATACAGTAGGTGGTGATGGATAGCAGTTATTAGCCCATCTGCCACTCTTATCACTGTCTCCACAAGGACTTTGTTCAGTGGCAGATATTGGCATAGGCAGTCAACTAGGGCAGCAGCATTCTCTGGGGTGCCCCGATAAACCACATCATGCTCCTGCATCAGTGTTTGGAAGTAACTAACAAGCTACTAACTTAATTACATTACACAGTAGCATGACGGTAGTACTATTTTTACAGTAGTGAGCTTTTCTAGGAACAGGCTATATTTTTAAAATGAGCAAAGGCTCCGACACACTTGCGGTGAAGTTCTTCTTTGTTCTTCACTCAGAGCTAGAAAGAAGGCTGAAACAGTTTGTGAACATTCGGAAACCGCCCATGCAGTTTAGAGGATCATTTAAATATGAGATACACGCTGTCCTGTCAATAGTTTACATGTAAAACATTAATTAATGTGTCATTAAAATGTGTTATCACTGACTACATGCCTCATTCTATGAATATAATTTAGATGATATCAGTAAAACAAGCTGTTTTAATCACTCTGTGATTATTTAAAAGTTAAATAAATGCAGTATATAATCTGTAATTTATCTTCTTTACATTCTGCTTTTATGGGGCTAATGTTAATGCTTTACTTAATCTAAAAAAACAAATGATGCGGAAAACGTCTCTATGCGAACGATTGTACAGATGTTTTAGTCATCTGATCTCGACTGAAAGAAGAAATCAACCAGAAAAATCAACCAGAAAAATATGTTGGCATCAAAATAGGTGGAGCTCCAGGTCACACTCACCGATGACGTGGACCAATGGCCAATTGCTAAACTGAACGAATTACATGCAGCTCCTCCTCCTCTCCTTCAGCAAGTCAGCAGATCCTCCTTCACAACCACATGGGAGAAACAGAAGTGGTGATTTTGGTTAATTTCAGTGACTCGATTCTTTTGATTACGTTCACCAAAAAGATTTGTTCAGATTCATTCATTGATTAGTTAATTTTTCAAAGTTCAAAGTTACGCCTTTGCACCTGTAGATGGTGGCAAATGACCATTTTTTTAAGTAATTGCATTAAAAAAAGCAGCCATTCATGACCAAAACAAGTCTAATTGTCCTTTTTTTTTATTTGTGTGTCTACAATTCACTGCAGAGTGTTTAAGCATCATAAGCGTTTCCCCACAAATGACAACATCTATCATTCTGTGAACTGCTGAGCATGACTTTTTATCAAAAAAAAATAATAATAATGAGTTTCAATAATGTCCGTATGTCATTGTAATGTGTGGTCATCACTCACTTTTTATTCATAATTCATCTGGCCCCTTTTCTTGTTGAACGAGATTGACGAACTGAACGAACGACATGCAGCTCCTCCTCTTGTTCAGCAGATTGTTCATGAACCATATGACTGATTCATTTAATTAGTTCATGAACGAGTTTAGCAGTACATTCAGTTTGTTCATGAACAAAATGTCTGACTGGTTCAGTGAAGGGGTGTATTCGTTCAGCTGGTGAAACCAATGATATGCTCCTCAGCCTGCTTTCGAACGCTATTGGCTCATGCTAAAGTCAGTCTTTAAAAGCAACAAAAATGGAATTTGCATGCCTACAAATGTACAAAAACACTTTAAAACACCATAACTGTTTTCACCACAAATGGCAGGTCTTATTTTCCCTACATTTTGTCAAATGCTGGACTTAATTTTTACCAAAACAGAGAAAATGTTCAAGAAAAGCCTAAATATCTTACACTGTGCATCAAAGAACAACATTTCTATCCTAATTTGTGTAATTTTAACTGTATGTCTTCAGTCATTTTACACATTGATAAATTGGGGATTATGTTTTGTGCATACCTATAAACTTGTCTAAGTGAATTTCACCCTTTTTTCTCCTTGTTGAATGCGATTGACTCACATGCCAAACTGAATGAATGACACACCTCATCTCATTTAGTCGTTCAGCAGATACTCATTCATGAATGAGATGACTGAGTCAGTGAGTCATTCATTTAGCTCACGAATGAGTGTACCAGTACTTTCAGTTCGTTCATGAATGAAACCTCTCATCTCGTTCAGACACATATGACCGACTCAACTGGTTCAGTGAAGGGGTGTGTTCATTCAGCAGGTGAAACCAATGATATGCTGCCTCACAGCCTGCACTCGAATACTATTGGCTCATGCTGCAGTCAGTCTTTACAGGCATGAAAAGCAGTAGAACTCATTGGCTTCGAAAGGGAGTGATGTCAGTGAACAAGAAATATTAATCAGTGTATGGAGGTGAACGTGAACGATTCGTTCACTTAAAAGATTTTTTTAAAAAGACCAATTTGTTCACGAACGAAACATCTCTAGAGAGAAAGTTGTCTTGAGTTGTTCCTGGCAGGATACTTAGCCTTACAGGCTCCATATGGTTAGGATTAGGGATGGGGGTGGGATTAGAGCATCTGCTGCCTGCCAGGAACAAACCCAGGCACCTTTGTACAATAGGCGTGATTCAGTTAGTTCACGAACGAGATGTCTCGTCTTTTTCAGATTCAAATGACCGACTACTAGTTCAGTGAAGGGGTGTATTCTTTCAAGCTGGTCAAACCAATGATTTGCTGCTTCACAGTCCACCCTCGAATGCTATCTTTAAAAGCAGGTCAATCAGTCTTTAAAAGCAGGACAAAGCAACACAAATAGAATTTGCATGTATACAAATGTACGAAGACAATTACCGTAGCCATTTTTGCTACAGATGACAATTTTTATATTTTGTCAAATGCTGAGCTTCACTTTTATCAAGACAGTGAAAGTTCAAGAAAAGTCTAAATATCTTACACTGTGCACCAAAGCACAACATTTCTATTCATAATTTGTCATTTTAACTGTATGTCTACATTTAGCCAATGTCTGATCTCTGTGAAACAGATTTTTTCATAGTCTAATACAGTTTATATGTATATGTTTTTTCTGTGATCGGTCATTGTTCAATTCCTTTGGTGCTGAAATGTGCTTTACAGGCTTGCGGCATATTTACTCTCTCTTCATCAAGTTTAAAGAAAGCAATGGCTTATTATCTTCTTTTCTCAATCATGTCAGTGTGAATCCTCTCCTTTCCAATCATTATAAAAACTGTTACAGTAAGTATTTTTTTGAGGAGCAAGTCATTTAATCTGACCAATCATACTTCCAGAGTATATAAACAGCTGCTTACCTCTACATGGCATTGAGTCTTCTGGCATTCGGCCCCGCCCACTGCCCACGAACAGACCTGTGACGAGGAGGAGGGTGTGATTGAGTACAGCCGGCACTGAATCAGCTGATCAGCAGGAGGGCGAGATAAAGGGGTGGCTGGAGATGCCGGTTCGAGAGAGAGAGACGCACACGGCCGCGTTGCATGTGTGTCTGTTTATGTTTGTTTTAAGTTTACCATTAAAGTTTATGTTTACTGTTCAGGTGGTTCCCGCCTCCTCCTTGCCCGTCCTTTATACTGTTACAAGACCCATGTAAGTGACTCGGATCATCGGATGCAAATTTGCTACAAAGCATTCGCCTTCATCAGAACAGCTCTTCCATCCAAGCAATCTCGTTATTCAGCAGAAGCTGCCACAGCAGCTCATTTGTTTTTTCAGGATTGACTGCTACCACATTAAGTGTTATATTTTATTCTGTCTTTCTTTCTATTCTCTATTCACAGAAGCAGATTATAGCATGAAGTTGTTTTCGCAAACTGGCTGCTTCAGCACTGAATACATGTCAAACATCTCTCTACGACTGCTCATATGTTCTCTGATCTAAACTTTCCACCCGGACTTTCATTGCGCGAAGCTGCTTCTGCACGCCGACCACTTCGACACCGTATACATGTGAAACAGCTCCCTATGGCTGTTCATATGTTTTCCTATCTAAATTTCCACCCGGAGTGGTCCATCATGTAAGCCTGCCCTGGCTTCAAGTCACTTGAACTCTATCACAGCTTCATTTGAATGCGAGGGAAACAAAAGATTAACTATTTAATTCAAGCATCTCTCCAACGCTACCCATTGTTTCAATCTGGTTCTCCCGCACAGGTGATTCCTGTCAGCCTCATTACCTCGCCTCACAGCTAGTTTAGTGCATGCTCCATTCAGCGATTCCGTTTCTTCCAACAATACTATCACGATTGTTCTCTCTTCAAAGCACCCTTAGGAGTGTGATTTATTCCATTCAGAACACAGGGGCATTATGCAACAAGCGAACTCCTTCCAAACGACCGCTACTTCATTACATACTCACTGCCGCAGCAGCTCCCGCTCTGATCATTTTACAGCTCACTACGGCTATACACAGCCTCTGTCTGAACAGACACGAGCCGTATTTGGCTCCGCAAGAGGCAGATCACGCCAACGTCCAACTCATTCATAATCATTCCTCAAAAACGTCTCGCCTCTGCACAGCATTCAAGCTCGCCTCACCGTGCAGCCCTGTTAACCATGAAGCAAGCATTTCTACAAACTTGTACTCATCTCTGGAGCATAACATGACTTTCCCTCCTCCTGCTCAAGACAAATGCTTCACGCAGGTAAAAATAAATACATAATTTTATGTTACAGACAAGTTGTAACGATTCCACAAGCAGAAGGGAAGGAGGACACAGGAAAGCGGGCTTTTCCAGACTCAGGTAAGGCTTTTAATTGGCCACTTCAATGCTTTACAGCTTCACAAACTCAGTCTCAGAGGCTCATAAGCTTCACATAGGTAAACACATTAGCTTCATAAACATAAACAAATCAGCCTCCACGATCACTGTAGGCTCTCTCGTGTCAGACTCTCTCTCTCTTTTGGCGGTGGCGTGGCTGTTTATATGCTGCTCTTCCCAAGCTCACTGGAATTAGAGACAGGTGTTAGACATAATTTAGCTCAGTGGAAGCGCCCTTACCGCTCTTTCTCCAGACGGGTGCTCGACCACGCCCCCGCTGCCACACAAGTCTTCTCTACTTTTGCCCGAATCATTGGATTACAAACTCTTAACAAGCTAGACCATAGAACCTAACTGCTGCATGACTTTTAAAGTGTTTAAACAATCCGTCATAATCTCACATTCCACCCAAGTTAAAAGTAACGGGTTTAAACTGACACCGGACGATTAGGCTTTGCACTTTGCTTCATACTCACAATATTTCATTTTTTCTGTAGAATTTATTACAAGTCATCAATATAAACAAGTAGTTTTATTCACCATACTACTGCAAACTGTGCTGTTATAGTATCTATTAAATCCAACTCTCAGGCACAAACTCCAACGATTTCATACGTCCTCATCAAAATGAGATGAGTCACCCCATGCCAATAATACATGAAATATGAAATGACTCACATAACATTGGAAAACAATCTACAATGCTCCAAACCATACGCTCAAGTTAATAAACATCAGACTACGGTATTCATCTGGGCACACAGTTTCAGGTGCCTTCTAATTTCATGACAAACCAACTTTAAATGACGTTGTTCGTATGCACATGCAAGCATGTTTCCCGACATTGCTTCACATATGTTCCTGACATTTAATCTAGCAAACAATTACATTCAAGCGTCAGCAGATGCAACGTTTACCACGTTACCACATATTCTATTGGCTCAATACATCCCTAAGCAGCATAAATGTGCTGTCCAGGTGCCGCAACTGCGGCGTCTTTTGGGCCGTGTGACTAAACCTTACACTATACCGCAAACATCACAATGTGCTGTCCAAGCGCTGCAACTGTGGAGTCTTTCGGGCCACACGACAAACACCCACTACATTGCAAATAGCGCAACACGCTGTCCAAGCGCCGCAACTGTGACGTCTTTCAGGCCATGTGACAAACTCCCACTACATTGCAAACAGCGCAATGCGCTGTCCAAGTGCCGCAACTGTGGTGTCTTTCAGGCCATGCAAAAAACTCCCACTACACCGCAAACAGCGCAATGCGTCGTTCACATGCCACAACCGTGGCACGGCATCCCCGTATCAATCAATTTAATTCAAATATAGCCTTCTATATGTCCTCACGTTGAATGCCGTGCTTGATGACCCAAACTTTCGTATTGCAGGGTGAGTTTTCGCTCATACGCAGCATAAACTTTTCACACAAAACACAGCCTCTTCCATTTTCTGATTTTTCTCTCCTCTCCACATCCTCCTTTACCTCACACCTAAATCAATCCAAAAACCTCCATCCAGGAACCATCAAAGCTGCATCCAATTCTTCAATAAATAAATTTTCAGCAAAAACTCCTCCACAATAAGCCAGCCCAGATCTCACTTCTCGTTAAAGGTATCCACAAATCCCTACCCACCAGAACCGATACCAGGCTTCCCTTCACCATTAATCTGCTAATCCGATGCTTAAATACTCTCCGCCAGGGCCACATTTCTCCAAACACCTCAAAAATACTAGACGCAATGTTCATCTTTGCCTTCTTTGGCTTCCTTCGCTGTTCAGAACTCACTACCACGGCTAAATTTGACCCAAGAATCCATACCACCATTTCTGACCTCCATATCAAAGACAACGAGACAATCAGATACCTTATCAAACAAAGCAAAACAGATCAGACCAAAAAGGGCATTACATTTTCATTTTCAATCTGCCAACTCCCATCGAGCCCTTTCAATCATTAGCACACTATCTCCATTACAGAGGGTCCCTAACCAGCACCCCTCTCGATCCACTTTTCGTAGACTACAAAAACCAAGCAGATTCCCGATTCTAGTTCCAAAAACACCTAAAATCCACCCTGCTCAATTCATGCATCTCAGATAAACTATACTCAAGCCATTCCTTTCGCATCGGTGCTGCAACCACACCAACCGTCTCCATATCAGGAAAGCTAACTCATATTTATTTGTATCGTGGGCTCCCCCGTTCGAAGCGCAATGAGGACTCCTCCAAATGCCGTGAGGGCCCCCATTGTCAAGAGGAGAGACTTAGGTCATTTCCGAGCACCTAGGATTCATGCCTATTCTCTGGGCGATCTGCCCAAGCAGCTAGGATTCACGCCTCCATTCGGGCGAGGAAGAATCCTCCAGCGCAAGCCATAAAGGGCTCTCCTGTTCAAGCTGCAGCGAGGGTTCTCCCATCCGAATGCAAAGTGAGCTATTCACATTTATTTGTATCGTAGGCTCACCTGTTCAAAGCTTGGGAGGACTTTCCCAGTCGAATGCAGCGAGGGCCCCCGTTCGATCGCAGGTTGGGCTCTCCTGCTCAAGCGGCCGCTGTGCCCCTTCCCTTGGGGTTCGCCTGTTCGCTGCAAGGGCCTATCCGTTGAATCCATCAAGCCTGGAGGGAGACTTAAGGTCAGTCTGGGCAGCTAGGATTCCTGCCTCCGTCCCAGGTGACCCTGCCCTACCGCAGGGGCGGCCCCCGTGTTCATGCGTAATGATCCTTCCAGTGCTTTTCAGCTCTCGCAGAGCTCATTTCCATGCAGCCGCAACCCCCACTGTCTCTTCAGTGCTTCAGCCTATTTTTATTCTCCATATCTACCTATTTTACACCTCCCAGTTTCCTTTCCCCCGAGCGGACCCTAGTGCAAGGCTGCCTCCACTAGCAGCCCCCACTCATTCTATCATATTTTGGCATCTTCCTCACCTCACACAGGGCTCAGAAGATCTCTAGACACTGGCGGAATGACAGAACACTAACTGGTGACATATGCGCCTGCATCGCCTCTGAATCTACCTCCATCCCTAGAAACAGAGTCTGTTGCTTTGGCAACAGGACACTTTTGTCTAGGTTTACACACAGCCCTAGATTGCTCAAAAGGCTGAGAATGACATCTCGATGTTGGGCAGCCAATGTCTCAGAGTGGGCTAGCACCAATCAATCGTTGAAATAATTCAAAACATGGATACCTTGAAGCCTCAAGGGCGTCAAAGCCGCATCCATGCATTTTGTGAAAGTGCATGGTTCCAGAGCAAGTCTGAACGGAAGGACGCAAAATTGATATGCTTTTCCCCCAAAAGCAAATCTGAAAATGCACCTGTGCTTCGCCGTAATCTGAATATGGAAATAAGCATCCTTCAAATATATTGTCACAAAACAGTTCCCCGGCTGCACTTGTGACATTATTTGCTTCTACCTCAGCATTCTGAATTGACATTCCATTAGTTTGGAATTCAAACACCTCAAATCCAGAATGGGATGCAAGCCGCCATTTGTTTTTATTTTTAGGGACCAGAAAATAACGTCTGTAAAAGCCGCACTCTCTCTGAGGAGGGGGAATTTCCTCTATTGCCCTTTTTCTCAGAGAGAATGAATTCCCAAATCAAAAACGGGGCTTCCCGAACAGAAACGTCTGTCGGAACCATTGAACACAGGCAGACAATTTGCCTGAATTGAAGTACATAACCATGCTTTATTGTACCCAGTTTGAAATGCCCTTCAGCTGCTGCCAAGCCGACAGATGAGCAGACAGAAGGATTAATGCATGGCTTTTGCCTACAACACGACCTGTAATCACTAGATGGCACGCTTAATGATGTGCACCCTGAATGTATCTACAGCAGGGACAATGACAGTATAAACCTTTTCCCAGGTGTTTAAAAGGGGAAAAGTGTATGAACATTGGGTGGAATGTTTATTTCAGAAAACGTTCACCACAACGGCCCCGGCATTCTTTATGGGAGGACAGTGTGTGGTGCTTATGTTCACTGTATGTTTTGTGTACACTTGTGCTTGATGAACATCGATTCTGTTATGCATGTCGAACAGAGCCGCTGTCCCCATCGGACCCTTGTAATGTTTGGAAAAAAACACATTAAAATTGCTCTGAAATTGCGCTGTACAAAACGAAGTGAGTCGCTTTCTAAATTCCATCCTGTGTTGCCACTCAACAGGGAGAATAATAATGATCATCGCTTCGACGTGAGTCGTTGGTACAACATGGGCCAGACGAGATCATGCACTGAAAAACAGAAATCTTACTTGATGGCGCGAAAGCAAGCGCATTTATGGAGCCCATAACGTAGCTCCATAGGGACATCGCTGAAGCGCCATCAGCCAATAAATTGGTGTGATTGTATAAGGGATTCAGAACAAATAACACTCAGGGTGTGTCCCAATGCAATTATGCAGCTCGAGTTCCTATGAAAGGGAACATTAATTCAGTCAAGGTAATGCGTGTTTGCTTACACTCAACTCAATATTAAAGGTGCACTCAGTAATTTTTGTTCCCTATTAAAAAAGTTTTACTCCTAAGAAATGAATTGTAATTTTTAAACAGATGTATAAAATCATGACCACTCACATGAGGTGAGGACTCTCGTCATATCAGTAACCTTACAAAAGCTGTTTTGCTCTACATGGGGCAGGAACTCCATCATGGGGGCTGCCATTTTAGAATCACATGACCAGTTGAATACTACTCACTTAATCTCAGTAACTGATCGGTGTATATACTGTACTGTATGTTAGCCTATCTGCTAGAGTAGTAGGCCAGTGTGATTTACGGCAAATGTGGATCTCCTATTGACTGTCTCTTGCCATGGTGGCTCGCTTGAAAAAATAATAAAAATGAGGGCCACGGATTTAAATAGAGTGGACAGTTTAAAATGACATCTACAAGCCACTATAGGTACAAGGTAGTTCCCCATGAATGTTTTCTCATCTGAAGTTGAGAATAATGTACCAATTTCATAGCAGAGTAATGTACATTTTAATTTGTTTAACGTGTAACCATCTCTCTATTATAACTTTCAAAGAAATAATGAAGGAAACGGTTTATTATTGTAATTTTTTTATTGCATATTTCTACATATTACTTTCATGTTTAATATAGTATATTTCATCATTATTGATTCCTCGTTTTGTGTTTTTATATTACAATTGTATTGTTTACAGTGCATAGGCCTACTATTGTAGTATTACGGTTCAATTGCATTGTCCACTGAGGCTGATGATTGTAATAAAAAAATGTAGTGTCTTCAATTGAACTTAAAATCATATGTATAGTACTATACAAACATTAATGTGTAGTGGACATAATACTTCAAAAATCACATTAAAATATGTAATTAAAAGTGTTGTTTATCTTCCTCGAAGCAATATTTCTGAAATAAATGTGTAAATGAATAACATAATATCAACATGAAAATAGTGCGTCATGACTCAGCAAGTATATATCTCCAAGTGATGATCCGCACAGAAGAGCAGTGCCGAAACACAACTCATGTAAAATATTCCTCCACAAGTTGCTTGCAATTTTAGGTTTCAACCACAGATGTCACTAGAGAGCCAAAAGTTCCATAGGGCAGCTTTAAATGTGTTTATTCATTGTTTTATGGAACGTGGTGCTTGGCGGTCAGCATGATCACACGGGAAGTCAGAATGTTGCTTCCAAATGTTCTAGTACCCTGACATCTGCCCCACTAAGCCAAGTGTCCTGTGGTATCTGGCACTAATACTTTAGCAGCAGATCCATTAAGTCCTGTAAGTTGCGAGGTGGGGCCTTCATGGATTGGACTTGTTGGTCCAGCACACCCCAGAGATGCTCAATCGGATTGAGATCTGAGGAATTTGGAGGCCAAGTCATACCTTGAACTCTTTGTCATGTTCCTCAAACCATTCCTGAACAATTTTTGCAGTGTGGCAGGGTGCAATATCCTGCTGAAAGAGACCACTGCCATCAGGGAATACCATTGCCATGAAGGGGTGTACGTGGTCTCCAACAATCTTTAGGTAGGTGGTACGTGTCAGAGTAACATCCACATGAATGCCAGGACCCAAGGTTTCCCAGCAGAACATTGCCCAGAGCATCACACTGCCTCCGCCGGCCTGCCTTCTTCCCATACTGCATTCTACTGCCATCTCTTCCCCAGGTAAACAACGCACATGCACCCACCCACCCACTTGATCTAAAAGAAAACATGATTCATCAGACAAGGCCACCTTCTTCCATTGCTCCATGGTCCGGTTCTGATGCTCACGTGCCCATTGTAGGCACTTTCGGCGGTGGACAGGGGTCAGCATGAGCACTCTGACCAGTTTGCGGCTACGCAGCCCCATATGCAGCAAGCTGCGATGCATTGTGTGTTCTGACACCTTTCTATCATGGCCAGCATTACGTTTTTCAGCAATTTGTGCTACAGTAGCTCTTCTGTGGGTTCAGACTAGACGGGCTAGCCTTCGTTCCCCACATGCATCAATGAGCCTTTGGCACCATGACCCTGTCGCCGGTTCACCTTGGACCACTTTTGGTAGGCACTAACCACTGCATATTGAGAACACCCCACAAGACCTGTCATTTTGGAGATGCTCTGACCCAGTTGTCTAGCCATCACAATTTGGCCCATGCCAAAGTCCTTTGCCCATTTTTCCTGCTTCCAACACATGAAATTCAAGAACTGACTGTTCACTTGCTGCCTAATATATCCCACCCCTTGACAGGTGCCACTGTAATGATAAAATCAATGTGATTCACTTCACCTGTCAGTAGTTTATATATATATATATATATATATATATATATATATATATATATATATATATATATATATATATAAAACATAAATTTAAATTAATAATAAAAAAATAAATAATGCTGTATCCATTTTTTTTTACTTCCTGAAACTTTACGCAATTGGAGAAAGGTGTCCCGAGTTGTTCCTGGCAGGCTACAGCCTTACAGGCTCAGATTAGGGTGGAGATGGGGTTAGTATATCTGCAGCCTGCCAGGAACAAACCCAGGCACCTTTGTACAATGGGCAAAACTTCACCAATGTTAGGCTCATCTGCATATACTTGCACAGAAACTGATTGTGTGGAGCAGTGCATGCTTATTCACTGCGCACCACACATGTCCTGGGCATAATAAACATGGAAGCGGATTTACTTTACAGAGAGCGGAGAATGAAGAACAGGCAAGCTGCTGTATCTCTGCTGTATCTCTTCGCATCGCCCAAAAAAACGCACACTGTATGAACCAGTTTCAAAAGCGAAACCGCCCGAGTGAGACCCAACTTGTGAGCAATAGAGACTAAAGGACCTGGGCGTTCAGCGAGCTGCAGACAGGCATACATGTAGAGACTGAACAGCAGCCAGAGAAAAGCATGTCTCGGGACCATTACCGCCTTCCCAATCCTGAAAAATCCACAGCATTTGTATATCGTCATTATGTTACAGCACATTGTCTTTTGCCAGTGAGATGCCAGAGACATAAATGCAGCTGTCAGAGAAAATGCAGGCTTTTCTAGGAGCTTGGCACCTGCTCTGATGTTGTGTTTTAGTATGATGTAGCCCAGTTTGTGCCAAACTGTGCCAGGTCCAACCAGCTCCCTGATGATTTGTCTTTCATCAAGATGACATAATTCCAAAGCCTGATTACTTTCCACCCATGTTTCCAGCTCTGGGAATGGACGTCCAGGTTCCTGGAAGAAGAATCTCTGCTTTTGTCTTTGGTAAAACATCTGAGTGTTTAGATGTTACTCTTTGTTCATTAGTGTTCTCATATTGGCATGTCATCACTCCATGAAAGCCAGGTATTTCATAAAATCTGTTTAGAGTAAAATTAAGCCCTAGTATTACGTCCTTTTCTCCACTTCACTATTGACAAATCCTCAAATAAGACAAATCACCAATGAGATCTCTAATAAATCAACTGTTTCACCAGAAAGCAATGAGACCGAATGGAGACTAAAAATCTTAAATCTCCTGTTTCTCAGATTTTTGTCCTGAGAAAGGACCCTAGTTATATCAAACACAATGCTTTTCGAGCCTTCTACAAGTTCTCAGTACCAAATCTGCTACTACGTATGTCACTGAATGAAGAAAGATTGTACTAGATGCCACGAAATCCTTGCAAAATTGCATAAACCTGCTTCCAATATGCCTATGTCAAACAAACTATATCCCTGTATTCTGGACATTTGTAACAGTGTCTGTCCACTTATACTAGTTCACATTTGGAAACTGGAGCTCTTATCAAGTCAACTGGAAAGATTTACCTTTGCACTGGACACATTCCCTGGAGGGCACACACTCTGCTTTTGTTTTTTATATGAGAAGAGAAACAGGTCAAACCCTCTCTCACAGGGATATGCATTAGGTCCATTGTTATTCTCAATTAATTGTTAATAACACATTTCTGTAATGATTCTGAAACCATGCTGCATTACTTATATAAATTTAAAAGGGAATACAAAAGAGAACTGCAGCTTTCCCAACCTTGCTTCCAGTTAAGCTACTCTTTCTGGTCATCAAATCGGGAAGACGTTCAAGTTCTGTCCAAGAACAAGCCATTTAAATTCAGTTTGGATTTACACAAAATATTTTCATATTTCCTTTTTTGGATTGATGCTGGACAGTCATGTTTTAACTTTATCTAATTCAAAGTTTTCTACTCATTGCCTGTTTAATGCAAAACTTGTTCTATCCAGATCAGTCATTGTTTAGTTTTATGTTATCGCTAAATGCTCTTTGATATTTACTCGTTTATTTCTTTCTCTGCTTAAATGTATTAAATGTATAAAACATACTTTATTTTCTATACTAAACTCAGCTTTTGATTTTTAAACTGGTAAAACACATTATTTTTCATCACTTGAACCACCAACAGTCATACTTTCATTCTGTATTTATATTTTAAATTCTATTTAAGCATTGGGTAACCCTGAAATGCTTTGTAATTAAGACACTGTAATGAAGTTTTGCATTATACAATTTATTATTATTATTATTATTTCCATGAGGGCTATTTGTGTACCTAACCATTTTATGTCGGCATTGTTGCCGCTGGGATAAATTCCCATCATTTTGTTTTCTATTAGTTTAGTAAGGCTTAGCTTCTTCAGTAGACCTCACTAAACTGAATCTTAAAATAAGATTATACAGATTTAAGATGAACTGGCACATGTAAGGAGTCTGAGACCACATTGAAAATCTGCAAATCTGAATCACAAAAATATCAAGTGCACATGCTTTGGTTCCGAAAGTTATTTGAGCTATTTTTCCACAAGTGTTGTGTACATCAGGCAGGTATAAGAGAAGTCAAACTGTAACCAGACATGAAAGCACAGCCCTCTCTCAGTCCTAAATCCAAAACCAGATGAAGGATCCGCCTGGCCCTGTAATCATTACACTTTCAAAGGTAATTAACACATGGATTTTGTTTTGTCCCGATGAGCCCCAGATTGAGAAGATACAGCTGTTCTGAAGTGGACGACAGAGACAAAGAACAAGGTGTGCTTAAGCCGGCTTTCATGTCGGCAGCAGGAGCTTGAACTTTGCCTCGTCCCTGACCTCAAATCTATACTTTCAACGCCATTCCTATGAGTGCCAAGCAAAGATGAACATGTGGAGTGGGGCTGTGCCTGCTGGACCACTAAGATGTTGAATGAGAGAAGCCACCTGTCTCAATCTGACCTTTGAAGATAGCATTACAATGCCTTTTTTTTTTTTTTTGCATTGCCACTTTAAATGCTGTACCCTTTTTTTTCTTCTTCTTTTTCTTCAAAATTTTTGTCTTCCTTGTTATCTCTCCATGGCCAAACACAGATGCTGGTCTAGAGCTGCATTATTTTCAGCACTAACGAGTCTCCTTTCTATGTAAAATAGGCTTATTAAAGATTTCACCGTATTCACAAAAGTAAGTGATATTTACCTGATGCTATTAACTAGTGTTCATGACAGCAGTAATTCATTAAATGAAGAAAAAGAACATTATTAATAATGTGAATATACATTAACTGTACAAGAACAGTCATTGGGTCTGCTCCAGCATACCTAAAATCATTTTTGCCACCAGAAGCCTGCGGTCGGCTAAGGAGCGGCGCCTTGTTGTACTAACACAAAGAGGCACCAAAACACTTTTTTTGGTTTCATCATACCATGTTGGTGGAATGACCTTCCGAACTCCATCCATGAAGCTGACTTACTTTCTGTCTTCAAAAAACGGCTAAAAACACATCTTTTCCATGAGCACTTAACCAGTCAAAATAAATAATAAAAAAAAAAGAATAATTCTTGTTGCACTTTCATCTGTCTGAATACTACTATTCTGATGCTAGTGAAACTTTGTAATGCAGCACTTCTCCTTAAGATGATTTGCTTATGATGTATTATTCATCTTTTGTAAGTCACTTTGGATAAAAGCGTCTGCCAAATGAATAAATGTAAATGTAACTAGTTTCATTCTGGTAAAATTTGTATTAAATATGGTTTGAAAGTTGGTAGGGACATCAAGACATTATTCAAAATTTTTATATTAAAAATGTGAGAAAGTATAGTATCTATAAGCACAGTATATCCTCATATAACAAGTCTCATATTCTGTTCCTTTGCCCCATCATATTAAATATTAGCCTGTTTTTTACTAGCACTATTTTAATCAAGGAGGTCTAATTTTATTTCCTGTATTTTGTTGATAAAACATGCTTTTCCTGTTTACCCTGATATTCTTCTCCAATGTGCAAAATAAAACACGTATTGGCTAAATGTATGCTATACACTGTGTGCAGAGAACATGAAATATTAGCTAAAAATGCAAACATCCTTGCACTGACATAGACAGACTCATTTTGACGAGCTGCTTGTTCGACTCTCTCACACACGCCTAAGATATTGTGCAACCCCACTGGCCACCACTATATTCTTCATTTGGGATGGCAATTTGTTGCCAAAGGTTTGCTGCAGGTTCACCACTACCGGTGAAGAGCTGCAAACTCGTGGCCAACATTTGCGGTGAATCACAAGCTCATTTGCATGTGAAAATAATGAGTGGCAAATTTGCAGCAAGTTTGTGGCTATTTTGCCAGAACTCTTTATTATGATAATATCTGCATTAAATTACAAACTACATTTACAAGCACAATCAAATTGCGTGGTAGCTCATGTAAAGTACATGAGTCCTGAAGAGCACGCAAGTCAAACATAAGCAGAAAGTGTCATAGAAGCACCACAAAATGATGTAGTTACTTCAGCAATTGCGTTTTTTATCTCACATTTATCACACATGATAGAGTCCCTTCATCTCTTATTCTTCTAATGCAACAGTTCCCTTACAAAAATCAAGAGTTCATGGCAAATTTGTAGCAAACTTGTAGCAAATTTACCACTCGTTATTTTCACATGCCAATGAGCTTGTTATTTTCTGCAAATGTTTGCCCTGGTAGTGGTGAACCTGCAGCAAACCTTTGGCAACAATGGACAACTTGCAGCAAGTTTGCCGCATTGGCATGCGAAAATTATCAGTGGCGAATTTGCTGCAAATTTACCACTCATTACTTTCACATGCAAATGAGCTTTGCGGCAAACTCTTCATTGTCGCCAAAGGTTTGCAGCCGGTTCACTACTACCAGTGAAGAGCTCCAAACATTTGTGGCGCATCACAAGTTCATTTGCATGTGAAAATAACGAGTGGGAAATTTGCGGCAAGTTTGCGGCAAGTTTATTAGAAGCATGTCTTCAGTCATTTTCACCTGATGATAATGCATGTCAACAGACACACATTTAGATTGAAAGAATGTTTAACAGGGTTCACAGTACTGTAGAGGAAGCTATAGCCTAACTGCATACTGGGCAATACAACTTATGGTATGTTTGAAAGCAAGTATGGTGGCACACACACACACACACACACACTGAGCTCTCAGGCAGGCATTTAGTTGTTGGGGTCAGTGGTCTGTCTCAGAAGAGTGTTTGATGATGGCATTTTATTGTTCCATAAGGTCAAGTTCTTCAAAGCTTTCCGTCAGCTCTCCGCAGGGAGCGGGAGCTGCAGCTGTCAGCACACACTCTGCTTTTGTTTTTTATATGAGAAGAGAAACAGGTCAAACCCTCTCTCAAAAAGTTTTTTCACCAGCCTTAGGCACAAAGTGAAAGACTAAATATTCTTCCTCTGTTTCATATTCCTTTTGAACTGAGAAGGACCCCTATAGGAAGCTTGTACAATTTCCAGTGACTTTTGTCATTTCTCAGGTTCATTACAGTCCTAGAATTCTTTATGTTTGTTTGTGACAATCTTAAGGACAAATTCATACTCTATGCAAGTATACAAACAAAGATGCCAATGCCTGGACAACACATTGCAAGTGTGTTTTAACATACTTCATACTTCAGTTCTTGCCTTACTCTGGCGGTAAAAAACCCCAGTACTTAAGGGGGCGATAGAGTTCCTTTCAAATGTCTTTGCCATTAAAACTGACAGTAGAAGCAGACAGTTTAAGGTGATATCTGCTAAAGTGCCTCTTGTGGCAACTCTGAGACGGCGTACTTACATTGCGTTATGAATTGTGGAACGATGCAGAGTGCAACAACATGGTGCTTATCTGAGGCACAAAAATGGTGTATACAACATTTGCAACGTGTCCTAAAAATATCCCAAAAACTTTAAACATTAAAAACAGAAAAAATAAATAGGCTGTTATAGATATTTTTATCCATATTTGTATACTTAAATTATGTTGCATTCTGTTCTGCAGACAACAACAAGTTTCTCCTCCAGCCAGATGTTAAAAGGACTGAATACTTCTGATGTGTACAGGTGTGCTTGAGGAATTTGTGGGCAATTGTGTCTGCACTGGTTTAGCGCCCAAATCACAAAGGAATTATATAGATCAGGCAATGGCACAAATGCACTTTAAAAATCTGTGCTGATCGCAATTTGCACAGCGCAATTTCGGGTCGGTTGCTGTACAGCATCACTCCACTACTGTGAACAACACACCTGAATCATTTCTTTTATATGCCGAAAATGTTCTTGAGTACACCATGCATCACTCCAGCATTTGATGGTAATTTAAAGAATTACTGCGGCCATGATTAATATAAAATGTACACGAGCATCACTTTTTATTAAAATGCTGTTGCGCGCCTGGACAGTAATAGTGCAATGATTATTGCACTAGGCAAATAGCACAGAGTTTTGTCAATTAAGCGCAATCTATAATGAGCCTAATGTACATAGGCCCATAAAAGTAATGACAATGGCTTAATTTAAGTACCCAAGGTGCAATGCTATTTCAGCACTAACTGCATCTGTTTAAACTAGATTGCTGGTGGTCAGGGCTGGAGTGGCAATTGGGAAGATCGGGAGAATTCCCGCTGGGCCAGTCAAAAACTGGGCCGGTTAGGTCCACATGTTGATTGACAAACTTTCATCATATGTCGCATAACAATTGCCAACAGTCCGTAACATCCGGTATTTAAAGGATCAGAATTGCGTTCCTATATAGCGGACGCAGTCTGTATTTTATCATCTCACACCCAAACAAATGAGAGAGTATTCTGTGAGAGATGAAACTGATGTGCTTCACTTGACAAGTGGAAGATCCATCGAGAACAGGTAGGCTACTAATAGCTGAGTGGATGAACGTGCTTCAGGTACAAGATCATCACAAGTTTAATACTGACTGTAGTCTCACAATCTCAGTCAATTAATCTCTGAAATCCTCTTCCCTAGCAGTGCAGAATGATAATAGTAAAATTATTTTTTGTCACAAAATAACAGAATACTTAAAGTAAATGAATACAGATGCAACAGCACGACACGGTATGAAAATAATGGGACTTTACAGCTCTCAAAAGATTAAACTCAATGAAACAAACTGCACAAAGTGCCTTCAATGTTGTATCATGCGATAAAACCCTCTTAAAGAGACAGTAACCATTTTGCCTTTGTTCTGAACATTTACATTCCAAGTAAAAGAAAAGTACAGATGTGTTATTTTTAGTCTTTTATTTCACTCTTATCATTGTAAAATGGCACATTTTTGAATGGCATGTAAAAATGTAAAAACAATCACTCAACCTTAATTGTTTCACTGGATCTGTTGCTATTTTAAATATCTAAAATACAAAGCACTGACCATTTAATGTGTGAGCCTGTACATCTTGAAAGAGTTATAAACATTTACAGTTCTATAGTGTTATTATGTGCCTAGATAGTCTTTAAAATAAACTTAGTTTACCCAAAAATGAAATTTCTCTCATCATTTACTCACCCTCATGCCATCCCAGATGTGTATGACTTTCTTTCTTCTGCTGAACACAAATTAAGCTTTTTAGAAGAATTTCTCAGTTCTGTTGGTCCTTTCAATGCAAGTGAATGGTGATAAAATAAATGCAGCATAAAAGTAATCCATACAACTCCAGTGGTTTAATCTATGTCTTCAGAAGCGATATGATAGGTGTGGGTGAGAAACAGATCAACATTTAAGTTTTTTTTTTTTTTTTTTTTACTATAAATTCTCCTCCCTGCCCAGTATGGGGCGATATGCTTATGTAAATCACCAAAAACAGAAGAAGAACTCTTAAGAGAGAAGAGTGCTCATGAAAGTGAAAGTGGAGATTTATAGTAAAAAATGACTTAATTATTGATCTGTTTCTCACCGCTTTTCATTTACTTGCATTGAATGGACCAACAGAGCTGACATATTCTTCTAAAAATCTTCATGTTCTGCAGAAGAAAGTCATACACATTTGGGATGGCATGAGGGTGAGGAAATGATCAAATATCCCTTTAACATTCACTTATTTTTACAACACATACAATAATGTCTTATGACAAAGTGAAAATCTTAGTGAATGCCGTATATGGTTTAATGACATGGAGAGCTTAAATAATTTTCAAGTAATTACATATATTGCACATTTTTGCTGTGATCTTGTTTTATTGTTAATATCTTCACCTCCAACCCCCTTCTGGGTGTGGGCTGACTTGGACATGACATCACGGGCTGAATATGAATCCCACTCCGGCCCTGCTGGTGGTTTGTGAATATGACACAGGTTTTCACACTGAAATACCACATGCAAAAGTGGTCCTAAAGGTTTGTGGAACCCTTTTAGTTTTTGCTTTAAGATTAATTCATAAAAATGACTCAAATAATGTTTCAAAATGTATTTTAAAAGGATTTTCCAGCAGTGTTTCTCAACTGGTGGGTCGTGGCCCAAAAATGGCAGGCCTGTTCGGATATGGTTGTGGACAGGAGGGAAAGAACAATACCAGGGTTCTTCCTAGGGCTGGGCGATTGATCAAATTTTAATTTTAATTACGATTTTGGCTTCCAACAATTATGAAAACAAGAGATACAATTATTATTGTACCGCATTCCGTTTCACGAGAAAAAAACCCCAGCGTTATATCTTTAAAGCATCCTTTAATAAAGTTCAAATAATATGGAAGTGGGTTATGAATATAAACTCCGAAACTGGCATTTCTCTGTGCGTCAGTGCCGTGTCTATGAATTGCGTGAAGTGACTGGGGAAGAGATTGAATCTTCTCCCGGCTTATGCACTCTGGCACAGGGATGCTCGTCACTAGATTATAATGTGATGGCTCGCGACGTAGTGAATCATAATATATGTGTCACGTTCACTGTGTGTATCTTATCATGAAGAAAATCAGCGATATTCAGCTCTATTAAGAGGAGAAAATTTGTTTTTTGTGAGTTAAAGATGGATTGAAGTGAACATAAAAGGTGAGAGAGTGTAGTCTTAGCCTGTTATACACTGGAACAAAATACTTTTTTGATTAGTCTTTTTTGGCTTGTTTTCCAAAATAATATCTAAAACTCCTTTAAAACAACGTACATTACTTTAGGAGCTATACTGCAGAAGAAAAAATAGTTATCGGAGAATGTTGAGTATAATATTTAATCATGGCTCAACATTAATTCTTGTCAAGGGCAAGTGGATTTTTGAAGGGTAAAGTGAAATAGAATTTTACTTGCCCGACCGGATAAGCAGACTGATTAAAACGTCAATTACGAAAAAAATATCCAGCTATATTTGTGATAGCTTAGGCCTGTGTCACTTATTAGAAAGTTCATATTCTTATTCTGCTGTTGAATGTAATCCAGAGCACATAATTTTATAATGCGCAAGTGATCTAGTAACAGCTGCTCCCTGTTTGATTGACAGGGGCATATGTATGTGTGCTGAACATGCGCGTGTTCCAAAAATGCTGGCACTAATGCGCACCTGAACAGTCAAATACATTTAAAAATTTCACCAAAATGTCCATCTTGGTGAAGTGTTCATGTAAACACAGAGAGTGATGTCTAAAGTGAATGTAAACAGCAGAGAAAAAAGTGTATTTGTATTCAAATGTTGGACTTGAAAGTACCTGCTGCTGTCTAGTGTATCATTATAATAATCAAACAACCGTAACAAGAAAACGAGAAAACACTCACTACTCTTGACTGAGTAGCTTTAAAAAGTATTAATGTATTATAATCATACAGTAAAGACCAGTAGTAGTTTTATGTTGCATTTAATTCTGAATGTATTCTTGAATACTTCAATCAAATCAAATCAAATCCCTTTATTGTCACTCAACCATATACACAAGTGCAACAGTGGGTGAAAGTTTTGGGTGCAGTTCCGAGCAACATAGCAGTCATGACAGTGATGAGACATATACCAATTTACAATAAACATCAGATTTACACAACAAAATTTACATATCTAATATACATATAGTTACACATAACACAATATACAAATAATAATTAACAATGTACAGGATATAATACACAAAATATAGAACACACATACACAATAAAAAAAGAATACTATATATACAATAAAAATAGTATATATAGAATATACAGTAGGTTGTATTGTGCTGTATTGACATTCAGGCTGTCGGTTGATAGTCAGTTGCCAGTGTGTTGTTAAGAGAGAATATAATTTATGACAGTCCAGTGTAAGATTAATCAAGTGCAGTGCTGATGTATTTTGATCGTGAGAGATCAAGAGTTCAAAAGTCTGATTGCTTGGAGGAAGAAGCTGTCATGGAGTCGGCTGGTGCGGGTCCTGATGCTGCGATACCGCCTGCCTGATGGTAGCAGTGAGAACAGCCCATGGCTCGGGTGGCTGGAGTCTCTGGTAATCCTTCGAGCTTTTTTCACACACTGCCTGGTATATATGTCCTTGAGGAAGGGAAGCTCACCCTCAATGATATGTCTGGCAGTTCGCACCACCCTTTGTAGTGCTTTGCTGTTGAGGGCAGTCCTGTTGCCGTACCAGGCAGTGATGCAGCCAGTCAGGATGCTCCCTACAGTGGTGGTGTAGAACGGTGTGAGGTTATGGTGGTTCATTCCAAACGTCCTCAGCCATCTCAGGAAGAAGAGGCACTGGTGAACCTTCTTCACAACGGCCTCAGTGTGGACGGACCATGTGAGTTCCTCAGTGATGTGGACACCGAGGAACTTGAAGCTGCCGACTCTCTCCACCGGTGCTCCATTGATGGTGATAGGGCTGTGTTCTCTGTCTTTTCTCCTGAAGTCCACCACAAGCTCCTTGGTCTTGCTGACACTGAGGGAGAGGTTATGCTCCTGACACCAGCGTGTCAGAGTGTGCACCTCCTCTCTGTAGGCTAGTTCATCATTGTCAGTTATCAGACCTACCACCGTTGTATCATCAGCAAACTTAATGATGGCATTGGAGCTATGTGTTGCCACACAGTCATGTGTGTACAAGGAATACAGGAGTGGGCTGAGAACACAGCCCTGCAGGGCTCCAGTGTTGAGGGTCAGTGATGACCCATTCTAACCACCTGGCGTCTGATTGACAGGAAGTCCAGGATCCAGCTGCACAGCGAGCTGTTTAAGCCCAGAGTTTCTCATCAAGCTTGGAGGGCACTATGGTGTTGAATGCTGAGCCGTAGTCTACAAACAGCATTCTCACATATGTGTTCCTTTTTTCCAGGTGGGAAAGAGCAGTGTGTAGTGTAGATGCAATGGCATTATCAGTGGAGCAGTTGTTGCAGTAAGCAAACTGCAGTGGATCCAGTGAGGTAGGCAGTACAGAGCAGATGTAATCTCTGATTAGTCTCTCAAAGCATTTGCTGATGATGGGGGTCAAAGCAACAGGACGCCAGTCATTTAAGCAAATTAATTTGGATTGCTTTGGTACAGGCACAATGGTGGATGTTTTAAAGCATGTGGGGACTACAGACAAAGAGAGGGAAAGGTTAAAAATGTCCGTAAAAACACCAGCCAGTTGGTTCGCGCACGCTCTGATGACGCGGCCTGGAATGCCGTCTGGACCCGCGGCTTTATGGATATTCACCCGTCGGAAGGATCGGGTTACATCCGCTACAGAGACGGAGAGTGAACTAACCTCTGTAGCTTCAGCCGTGAGAGCTCTCTCTGCAAGGGCGGCCTCGAAACGAGCATAAAAATTATTTAGCTCATCCGGGAGAGAGGCAGCGGTGTTCACGGCAGAGTTTTTATTCCCTTTGAAGTCCGTGATAATATTAATTCCCTTCCACATGCTTTTAGAGTCGGTGGTGTTGAACTGTCCTTCATTCTTGTCCCTGTACTGGCGTTTGGCTGCTCTAATAGTTTTGCAGAGGGCATAACTGGCTTTTTAATGCTCTGCCGCATTCCCAGAATTAAAAGCGGAGGTCCGCACATTAAGTGCCGCACGAACATCGCTATTAATCCATGGTTTCTGCTTAGGGTATATCCGTATTGTTTTGGTTGGTACAACATCCTCTATGCACTTCCTGATGAAACACGTTACGCTATCAGCGTATACCTTGATGTCGTCATCAGAGGTGGACCGGAACATCTCCCAGTCAGCGTGATCAAAACAGTCTTGTAGCACAGAGTCTGATTGATCCGACCAGCACTGGATCGTTCTGAGGACGGATGCTTCCTGTTTCAGTTTCAGCCTGTAAGCTGGCAGAAGCAGAATGGAAGAGTGGTCCGATTTGCCAAATGGTGGTTGGGGGAGGGATTTGTAGCCATCCCGGAAGGGAGAGTAGCAATGGTCCAAAACCCGGTCCTCTTGTGTGTTGAAACTGAAGTGTTGGTAGTATTTCGGTGCTATTGACTTGAAGTTGGCTTTGTTAAAGTTCCCAGTCACAATGAACGTGGCCTCAGGGTGTGCGGTTTCCTGCTTGCTTGTACTCCTATACAGTTCCTTGAGTACCTGGTCTGTGTCGGCTTGTGGCGGGATGTACACAGCAGTGATAATGACCACTGTGAATTCCCTCGGTAGCCAGAATGGTTGACACAGAAGCATGAGAAATTCCAGATCAGGAGAGCAGAAAGACTTCATAGAATGTACATTCCTCTGATCACACCAGGATTTGTTGATCATAAAACATACACCACCACCTCTGGTCGCTCTATCCGCTCGGTGCACGGAGAACCCCACGAGTTCGATAGCTGAGTCTGGAATCTCCGCAGACATCCAAGTTTCTGTTAGGCAGATAAAACATCAGTCCTTCGTCTCGCGTTGGAAAGAGATCTGCGCTCTCAGCTCGCAGAGCTTGTTGTCCAGAGACTGAACATTTGCCAGTAGAATACTGGGTAGCAGGGGTCGATTTGCGCGACGTCTTAGTCTGATGAGAATGGCGGCTCATTTCCGCGGCTGGGCTGCCCAGACAAAGGGCTCTGCTGTCGTGTTTGTAAACAGCAGGATGGCATTGAGGTATTTAAAGTCTGGTTTTCAGTGTGCTATTGCAGAACCATTGTCCAAAAGTGTTTGTCTATCGTAGACAATAAAGCAGACAACATCCAAGACAAAAAACATAAGAACTGTAGACAAAACAAACAAAAAACTGCAACATTAAGTTGGAGCTCGCAACGCAGCAGCCATACTCGGCGCCATCTTGAGCCACTTGATAACGCTGCACGGATTGACTGTCTCAGACACTGAGGCAACTGGGATTCATCCTCCGCCACCCGGATTGAGGCAAGTCATGCCAAATTGGGGAGAAAAGGGGAGGAAAAAAACAAAACTTGAAACCATTCTTCCATAATTAACATATTAGTTAGTGTTATTATTTGTTGTGGTTTTGAAGCTGGTGTTGAGAATTGTCAAATTTCACTACAGACTACTGAAAGTTTGGTATTGTGATAATGTATAGACTATATTGTACATGATACATCACGCAATAACATGATGAAAAAGGTGATCTCATTCCATAGAAGTGTGAGCACCCCTGCTGTAAATGATAGCGATGGAGGCTTTTCTTTATTTGACTACCATACGTGACATAAAATAATTGCCATATGACAATAGCCTCCTTCCCTACCCAGTGCAGTTTACATTTCAAGTTCAAGGAAATCCACTGTTAAAAAGACAATTAAAAAAAAAAAAAGTTCAATAAATGCATGATGGTTCCAAAGTCAATGAGTAATCGTGTTAAATAATTGTGATCTCAATATTGACCAAAATAATCGTGATTATGATTTTTGCCATAATCGAGCAGCCCTAGTTCTTTCTCCATTAAATTTCTTTCTGGGGCCTGGGTAACTCAGTGAGTATTGACGCTGACTATCACCCCTGAAGTCGCGAGTTTGAATCCAGGGTGTGCTGAGTGACTCCAGGTCTCCTAAGCAACCAAATTGGCCCAGTTGCTAGGGAGGGTAGAGTCGCATGGGGTAACCTCCTCATGGTTGCGATTAGTGGTTCTCGCTCTCAATGGGGCACTTGGTAAGTTGTGCATGGATTGTGCCTCCACATTCTGGGAGTCTCTGCAGTGTCATGCACAATGAGCCATGTGATAAGATGCATGGACTGACGGTCTCAGAAGCAGAGGCAACTGAGACTTGTCCTCCACCACCCAGACTGAGGTGAGTAACTGCACCACCATGAGGACCTACTTGTGCCAATGATTTGCTCTGCTTAATCCTACTGTATCTGTGGAGCTTTTGCCTGATGTCGTGTCACAGACCACAAAAATGATGGAACCCATTTGAATTCTAGTGAGAATTTTCTAGTTTAAAGTGCAATGGAGGAAGTCAAACCTCACAAACAGCACTGACATGCTAAACAGCAATGAGGTGGAAAAAATACAACATTGTGCCATGTGCCAAATTAAAGGGTTTTTATATTACACATCATCACCCTTTCTAAACTTTACTACAATTTTACAGTTGTAACAATAACTGTGGTATTTGTTTTATGAAATTTGAGGTTAAAATAATCTACAAAGGCAGAATCTATTGTAGTTCAAGTTTCTAAATAGGTTTAGGCTACTTTTTTATATAACAAATACTCTAATTTATTATTTTTATAAAGACTAGCTTCATTGACATAACCACGATAATGAGGAGCCATATATGGTCTTACCTGTGCTTAAAAGGCATTGCACTGTAAATATAAGAGCAAATACATAAAGAGCTTTTAAAACATGTTGTAGGGATATATAAACATGTACAGTATATAGGGAAAGGGGGGCAACGCCAAAGTGTTACATACCTAGGGTTGCCAACCTGTATTTTGGCAGAAATCAAGACGCCCCCTACAGCATCGTATCCTGTATCAAATCAGCAGAATGCTCAAGTGTAAGCTCCCTGAAATCAAGCTTGCATAGCTAAAAGCATCTGCATTCACATACTTGTGTAAAGCATGTTTCTGGCCAAAGATGAAAAAGTCTACTGTATTCGTGATGTACAGGTAATGCTACTTTGATTTATTTTATTTTTATTACTTGCTAAATGCCGTACAAAAAGATTCAGTGGCTGCGTTTGCCCTCATCATGTCAAAGTGAACCAAGCAGTAGGTTGAGCTGCTCTTCTGAAAGATAATTCCTTTGTGCCCATCACAAAATTGGTCACAGATTTGTAGAACCAGCAGATGAGGGACCTGAAACAACAAAGGAGTCCCAGCCTCATCCCAACATCCACTTCTAATCCAGTCCTGAAAGTCCAGGGAGGCTGGAAGACTGGAGGTCAGCTGTGATTCTCAGGTATGCTGAAGGATGTTAAAGAGAAAACATACTATAACTCTGGCACACATGGCTGACCACCCTGTAGCTCCAATGCAGACACTTTTCCAGTCATCCACACCCTTGCTCAAACACAACATCAATGCAAACTTTTTCCTTGCAGCCGGCAAACTCAAGAGGGCCTTTTTTAATGCCGTTGCCAAGCATTTAGAGTTTCAAGTGGCAAAAAACACAAGCTTGAAAAGGTCTGTGGTTCGTGCCTTTGATAGCTGGAATGTGCTATTGGACATCAGTGCAAAAAGTCTCAGTAGAAATGCATCAAAGTGTCTGAATTTACTTTTCAGTTGCATGTGCTTACGGAATAAAACTGACTTTGTGTTTGTACGTGCATCTAAAAAAAATCAAGCTTTTTCCAGTAAGTTCCACTACCAGAACTTCATTTAAAACTAAAGTTAACCAGCCATGAAATCACCAAATAAACCCATAGGAAAGTAAAAACACAAAAGAGACCTTTATCTCAAATTGTTTTTCAATTGCAATGATATTACAAGGAGAATGGCAATACACCCTCAAAACAGTACGTCCGTATAGCATGTCACCTTTTCGAAGCCGTGTGGACACTTTGTGAGAAACAGATCCATTTTTAAGCAAGTGTCATGAGAGACTTTAGTCTCTTGTTTCTCAGATGTTTATCCTAAGAAAAGACCCCCAAAAATCTCACATGTATCTCCTCTAGTGTTTCAGAAGAGATCTCAAAATGAATTTAGACATTTCTTATCTTCCAAGAGCAAATTGTCTGAGCTACGCTATCCCCATTAATTTTACAATTCGATACTCAACAATACATCAACATTCACTTCCCATAAGGAAGTTTCAGAGAAATGTCTGAGAAGTTAATGAACTCAGTTAAGTCTCCTGAGCTATAAAAGAACAATCATTTCATATCGTCGCTGTCTGATGAAAAGCACATATCTACAAAATAATTTTTCAAGAGCATGGAAAAACTCTTTCTCATAAACAATCTTACAAAATGAACCTAAAATAACATAATTAGTCATCTTTAGAACCATAAATAGAATTCTGTCATTTCACATCTGTTAGTGAACTGTTCGATATTTTAATTGGACTTTGTTAGCGAACATGGACGTACACAGTTTTCTTATCATGTATTCCAGTGGCACATATTCAGTTACAATCTCGAGTCTAACTGCTCGTGTTCCCAGAACTCAGTTGGTAGGTTATCGATTGCTATATAATTTATTTTTGGATATATTCTGAGCTTTCACTTACTATTTTAGATCGAAATCAGTTTTATGACTAGGGTTTCTAATCCGGTTGTTGAATGGACAGTTCGGTTTTGAGATGCGTTTTCCGGGTCTAATGCTTAAATTGTCAGAATTAGCTTTCATTCGCGGTTTCGCGAAGATAGAAATCTGCTAACCATATATGGCTGGTGCAGTCTGCTTTTTAAAGCCACCTGACATTGTGCATGCATGAATGGCTTTGGTTGTCAGGGAAATCATAGAGCCAGCACGATGTAGGCAATCTCTTCACTACACTTCAGCTGGACAGCTGAGGTAAATTAGTTGATGCTCTTCAAAACATAAGGGCGGGACATACTCTGTTTTGATTGACACTTCTCAAGGCCAATGGAGATACTTGTGAAACAGAGCCTGATTAAACATCTTTTCATTGGTCATTTCGATGCACAGTTCAAACAGTAGGAAGAGGTCATTCTGTGCATTCTGTCTATGGTAAAAAATCAAAATTGCCAAAAGTGTAGATACGTGTTTTTCATCGGACAGCGACAACATTTTACTCTAGGAAATGTCAACTCTGAGCTAAGACTGCTTAACAGACAAGTACTGTGGTTCTCTTCTTGTAGTAAAAATTGTTGCTCTTTGACTCAGTGCTTTGAGGTTCTTTAGTCATATTGGAGCCATGTGGACGTTTCATGGTATATAATAAAGGAGGCGTTTGAAATTCCTTTGGCCAGTCCTGTAGAGTATATGCGCATCTGTTGAGGTTCATCAGCCTTCTGCTTTGTTGTTCAATTTTATAGCTAGATCATATGAAATTGATTAGCACAACAAACTGACTGTTTATTTAACAAAGTCGTCACTGCAGCAGGCCAGTATACATTTACCATCACACACACAATGAAAGAATGAAAGGCCCGTGTTCTCTTTAAGGGGTCCGTGCCTCGGCCTCTCGTTTGACTGGTTTTCTTTTGTTTGCTGATTGGAGCTCATAGTCAGACAGCATCACACAGTAGGCGGAGTTGCAGTAGCAGTAAGGGGCTTTCGGCTCAAACAAACGCTGTCACTTTGATCATTTCCTACTGCTCTTTGATCTTTGCTAAAACACCCAAATGTATCTGATAATGATGTTTAATTGATTATAAGCAGTGAGGGAGCTCTGGTTTTGTTTTATACTATTTCTCTTGTTCATCTCTGGTCTCCGAAAGAAAATCGCTGACACGCCATGTCGGCCCTTTCTCTTTCTTCTTTTAAAATAAATAAAGACGTCAAACATCAAAGCTGTTCTTGGTTAATAAAAGAGGACCTCAAATATTTTCCATTATGTTTGACATGGTTTTGGGTTTCGCCATCCAGAACAACAACAACAGGCCGGAATACTATGACAAGCTTTTTGTTGTTGTTCATTCTCTGTGTTGCAGAGGTTGAGCAGACTAAACCGAGGCTTGTTTTCCTTTGATGTCAGCCGGGCTAATTATTCAAAGGTAGTCTCTTTGAGTGCTATTTTCAGACTCCAGCATTGAACTCCTTTGGCTAGCCTGAAACCAGTGCATACATACATGCACACAAATCCTCGTGTCTGCTTTATTTACTGTGTAAGCATCTCTCTTGATTACGACCTTAAAAGAACAATGGCCAGCGATGGGATCTTTGTCCTTTGAAGTCAATTGTGCTCTATGGCCAACAATACCCCTGACCTCTGCCCTCGACAGATTACTTTGATGGTGTGTTTGAGCAAAGACAACTGTAAAGAGTCCCTGAAAGTAAATGGATACAGGAAAATGCACACCCACATTACCATAGACACAGTCCATAGACAGATACCATAGTTCAGTGCCTGTTCAATTGATCTTAAACAGGTAGCTGTGTTTTGGAACATGGTAGCTGGTTTGTAGCTTGTCCAGGTTGGTTATTAGCTGGTCTAAGCTGGTATATCATCTTGGACCAGCAAAAAAAAAACAAATGAAAAAAAAAAACAGCTTAAGGTGGTCAAGCTCACCTGTCCTCCCATACAACAAATCTAGAGTCGCCGCAAACTTGGCGCAAATTCTCCACTCATTATTTTCGCATGCAAATGAGCTTGTTATTCACCGCAAATATTAGTCAGAGGTTTGGAGCTCTTCACCGGTAGTGGTGAACCTGCAGCAAACCTTTGGTGACAATGAAGAGTTTACCGCAAAGCTCATTTGCATGTGAAATAATGATGATAATAATAATAATGAGTGGCGAATTTGCAACAAGTTTGCAGCAACTCTAGAATTTTTGTAAGGGCACTACGAAGTTTTACATCAGTAGAAAATGTATCATCAGAAGTTTCTTTTTTCCAGAACTCTTTGTGGTGACACATGAACATTCTTCACATTAAGCCACCATAACTAATCTACAAGAAACAAACTCAAATGTTCATATTTTTGTGACATACGCAGTTTCACCAAGATATGGACACAGGGTTGGATCTAGAAGGGAACCCTCAATCTGCAAAAAGTCTCACGAGAGTTGCATGCAAACCGAGACCATTCATATACTGTTTGTTGTGTTCATTTGGAGTCCCACAAAAACCTGACACCTAAACCTAACTGTTAACTGTAGAATATAAGCTGCTGCTTACCTTTCCCTGGTTACAAACCTTCTGGCATCTCTCCACCTCCCTATCTCCTCCCCTATTCTAAGAGTTTTTCCATCTTTTCTTGATCTAAAGAATGCTTCTCTGTGGTCATTTAATGATCGGTACATAGTCTTCTTTGCATGTTCAGATTTGTTTGATGTATTTGCGCACTGGCATGTAAACCTTCCTTCCTCATAAAACTCTGTGATCTGGTCTCTTTCTATTCCGTGTAGAGATGCACATTTCTTTAAGTCAGCTTCAAGCCTATCCAAGTACAATAACAGGAGTTCCAGCTGAGAGTGAGAAATTGCAATTGAGATGGTGAAGACAGAAAAACCATATCAACTGGGATTACTACTTCTCTGGCTGTTTCTGAGTTGTTTCGCTCAATTAAAAACATTAAAGATAAATCAGTCTACGCTGTACAGACAAGACCGCTGCAGTACAATCAGTCATATTCAGACAGGAAGCTATTGTAATGAGCAACATTCTTTACCTTGAATGCCTTTATGAGTTCTCTGTGACCTCATTGTCTTTTAAACCATCAATCAGTTGGGCAGGGAGATAGGTAGACAGCAGGAAATGCCCACTCTGACAGCTGGAAATTTCCACTCTGTTATAAAGGCATTAAAGTGACAAATACGTCTTGGGCTACTGTAGCCTATCTGGATATTGAGAGTCATTTTCAAATTACATTTGCATATCACTCCTTTTTCTTTTTATTGGCATTTTGCATACTGTCCCAACTTTTTGGAACTGGGGTTGTACTTTAAATCAGGGACTTAAAACGGTTCAAGGAACGAAAATGAAAACCGAAAATGAACAAAATAGAACAAATTAGCAGAACGAAACCGAAAACTGGAACAAAGTGATTTTCAATTGTTCCAAAGTGAAAACCTTATTTTTAAATGCTGGTAACCGATTATAACCGGTTAATTTCATTCCGATAATGTTGTTTTTTTTTTTTTTTTGTTTGTTTTTTTTTTGTTTTGTTTTTTCATGAAACCAAAGGCCAAAGGGTTTATCACATTACATTTTTGGAACTGCACCACTTCATGTTTCATAAAGATTAAATAAGTGCTTTGATTCTGAAGGAAACTGCTGCATCACACATTCCTTTACGTAATCGCCCGTTGTGGATGTTGCATTCTGCGAATGAAAACCATTTTTAACAACTATGTATAATTAATACATATACATGCACGGCTAATCCAGATACAAAGAAAACATTATTAGAGGTAAAAAGTACATTTCTCAGTTGTTTCCATGTCTTCACTGAATTATTGTTAGATATGATCCATTAATACAGATTTGATGCTGCCGGGTTTTGACTCAGAGGCAGATCTGTAATTAAAATTATACTTAACTGATAATTATCTGTATGCTTGTTATGATTTCTATGCTGATAAATCTACCACACAGGAAACATTTTTAATTGCTTATTTATGTTTATTTTGGTGAGGCAAATGGCTTATTTTGGGCTTGTTTTTCCAGACCAGGTTGCTTGTTTTTCTTGCGAGATCTGGCAACACTGCAAATGGTATTTCACCCACCCCTTACCACAGAGTACTGTCATTTTAAAAATAACATTATTAACCGTTCTTTTATTTAGTTCTAACCAGTTACCATTTGGAAAGGAGGCTGCGGAACTTCTGAACAGGTACAAAAAAATTACGTTTTTGCTCAGAACAAACCAAAATGAACAACATTTCATTTTTAGTCCCTGATTTTAATTATGTGTAGCTTGTAGTTTGGCAAGCTAGTGTTTCAACGTAGCTTCCCCAACACTGTTGAGAGCACACAGTGAACAGACAGCACACCACTGGTATTTTTGTTCATTATGAAAATTACCATTGTCATGTCCCGTTAAATGAGAACAAAATATACCACACTGTCCGGGGAGAGACAAATGAAGATGTGCAGATTAAAGGTCCTCACTGGCACTCCCTCGCTGTCCCAAACTGCAATTATGGTCATTCTTGTCCTCTGTACTTTCAGAAGACTCCAGCATGCTTTTTAATGCAGGGAGAAAGTAAAAAAAAAAAGAATCACAAAAATGTAGACTTGTTGACAAGAATTTGACTAGTGTGCCCTGAAATAGCAAAGGGCCAGGGTTGTAATTTGAAAAATGCTTTTGTCATTCCTACTTCAATTTCTTTCGACAGTGAGTGGGAACTAAACACACACAACCACAGCACCAAATTTCTCAAGGTGAATTCACTAGTTTGTGTTTGCGATACATTTTACACTAATAATGGGTTAATTGGCAGACAAATTTTATATCTAATGCAGTGCTGCATATTTATTTATTTTTTTACTTGAAAACAAGACAATTTGTTGTTTTTTGTGTTTTTTACAGTGTACACCTTGTGACACAAGGTTGAGATCATTCACTTTCAAAAGTGTAGAGCAAGCTTTAAACATCAAGCCTAACCATTTTACAACATTAACACCTCCTAAAAGAGAATATTGTGCTGTTTGAAAAAAGAAATGCAGCAAATGCATAATTTATGCAACAAAATACATAGTTTATCTACACCTCATAAGGCAGCTCATAGAGAACCTAGAAAAAATCCTTACCCATAAACTCACCCATAAAAATGCACAAGACAAAGATATCTGTTCTAAATTGGTTAGAATACCATATTTACCCTGAGTGACCTCAAGGGGGAGCTCTCACAACACAGGGATCCAGCAACAGTCATTACAACGAATTGGGGGATAAAAAACAATACCTTCTAAAAAAAATAAAAAATAAAAAAAAAAATACCACGTGAAGTCAAAATTCCACAGGAAATGCATATAGGTCATTTTGACCCCTTTATGCTGTCTTTAGGTAGTGATAGAAAATTGTTATTTGTTTCTGAAACTATGACCAAGAAATATTCAAGTGACATTGGTGAGGGTCACAAACAAGATTTTTTAGGCTTTCATAGAAGATCAAGGAAATAAATATTTTTAATGATAAAATTTTACAAACATCAGACCCCTTCAGGTTAAACTGACCCCTGTTTTGTATTCTAGGGTTAGCTAACCTTATTCCAGGTGTTTCCAGAAGCTACACTGACAGTCTCCCAAATGCTTCCATTTGATTTGGGAGACTGTCAGTCATATATACAGTATTTACAGTATTTTACTCAATTGAATAAATTATTTCACAACCATATCTTCAATATCATTAGTAAAAACAGGGTCATCGCAAAAACTTTTTTTAACAATCTACTGTAAATAGCTAGCTAGCTCTGAAGGCTAGATTCGAAATTAAGAAGTACTCCCTGATATTGAACTCAGGTATACTTTATGCTGGAAATTCCATTCATGTCATGGAAAAGTGATGAATCTTTGTTGTATTTTATTAACAGTCGATGTTTGAAAGCTCCCTTGAGCTCTTTGAAGTGAGCGCGGGTCTGTTTCTTCTCTAGAGAGGTGTCATCACATTATTGTTGGCATGTTGCCTCACTCTGATTTGATCGGAGAGGCAAAACACAGAGGCTTTGCAGATTTCTCACAATGACTTAAGTTGAGTTACAATTAACGTTATTGTATGTAACTATCCTGAGTACACATCTGCTAATTACTTCTTTGCAAATAATGCTACAATTCCTGCATTATTCTTTGGAGCTACATTAGGAAGTATCTAATGAACAGTTTTTGATTCATCACTGCACTTTAAACACACTCTGAATATGCCATTAGGGATGCAGTATGGTGCACAAAGAATTCTTTAAAACCCCACCTTGCTGAGAAATGTACTTTCAAATTAGTTTGTGGTTTTTGATGGTTATTCATCCAAGATGACCTTTAGGAACATTAATTATTAGTGGTACATGCGAAGGCAAGCATCACCATTTATAATGCTCATACTTGTGAATTTGAACAATCCCTAAACCTTAAGAATGAAATTGCACTGTTTTTGCTACTCATATGAATGCTAGTACAGTTGTAACACTGTGAATATTCTCCTTCAAATACAGGTTTGATCTTCCATTTTCAGTATGCATATTCACATTAGCATTCTCTCTGTTTGGAAAATTTGAAGAACATTGTCCACATTGATGTGAAATTGTTAGGGAACATCTGTTCTTACCAGATTTTTACCAGGCAGGGGTTAAAATGATACAAAAATAAAAAATAAATAATAATAATAATAAAAAAACATAGACTTCTCGCTGGTGGGTGCCCTAAATATAATCGAGACACACCAGCAGAAAATCAAACTGAAATAACTAGAATAATACAACAACTTACTGCAGTCACAGTTTTCTGAAGACACGGCAAATCCTGTCAAATGGAACCACTGAAAATTAACAATGACCGATCATACAGAAAGCATACATATGACACTATACATATATACTATTAAAAAACTGACTGTCCAGTGGATATCAGAAATATACTGTAGTTGGCAAATATTAAAGGTGTACTTTACATTAAATTATGCCTGTAGTCTTGGACTTACACTGTCACCTAGTGGTGTGGATGCAGCATCATTTAAACACAATAGTTTTCTGTTTCAGATACCATTGGGGAAATTCACAATTCACAGTCAGCCATGATTACTTCAATCAACGAGTAAAATTGTCCAATAACAGGGCAGTTGCTGAAATTAAGCGAGTAGTAATTGACTGGTCATGTGATTCTAACATGGCAGCCCCCATGAGGGGACCCTTCCATGAAGAATAAAACAGCTTTTATAAGGTTACTGATATGACTGGAGTCTTCATCTCATGTAAGTGCTCATGATTGTATACATACATACATTATGTTTCAAAATTTCAAATAATTTCTTTAGGAGTAAAACTTTTTATATGCTGAAATTAATGATTAAATACATTTTATTACAATTGCATTGTATCAAGCATCCTTGTTGATGCTCGTCCCTCCATGTGGGTTCTGGTTCTCAGTCTTGACCGTGGGTGCCCTAGCTACTGAGCACCCACAGAACAACACCTAAGTACCTGAGCCATATCTAAGGACCAGAAAGTCATATGCTGGGTTTTCATTAAAAAATTTTTTGTGAATTTTGATTTTGTTCTTAAGAAAACCTGAATGGGGGGGCCTGGGTAGCTCAGCGAGTATTGACGCTGACTACCACCACTGGAGTCGCGAGTTTGAATCCAGGGTGACTCCAGCCAGGTCTCCTAAGCAACCAAATTGGCCCGGTTGCTAGGGAGGGTAGAGTCACATGGGGTAACCTCCTCGTGGTCGCGATTAGTAGTTCTCGCTCTCAATGGGGTGTGTGGTAAGTTGTGCTTGGATTGCGGAGAGTAGCATGAGCCTCCACATGCGGAGTCTCTGCGGTGTCATGCACAACGAGCCACGTGATAAAATGCGCAAATGTACTTTCTCAGAAGTGGAGGCAACTGAGACTTGTCCTCCACCAACCGGATTGAGGTGAGTAACCACGCCACCACGAGGACCTACTAAGTATTGGGAATTGGGCATTCCAAACTGGAAGAAAAGGGGATAAAAAAAATAAAGAAATAAAGAAAACCTGAATGGAAACGCTTAATATGTGCATTAACTCTCAAAATTAATTTACAAAAATTATGCGCTAGGCTGAGGTGGATTTTCCGGAATTTCCAATAAGTCAAAATGTGCATTAAAGGAATGTTCTGTGTTGAGTACAATTTAAGCTCAATCACCAGCATTTGTGGCATATAGTTTATTACAAAAAATGTTTTTGACTTGCCCTTCCTTTATTAAAAAAACTAAAACATGTGGTTGCAGTATGGCACTTACAGTGAAAATGAATGTATAATGTATAATTGCTCCAGTTCGGCAAACACAACTCTCCCCGAAGCAAAGGGGTCATTCAGCTGCTCTATGACACACAATTACCCTTATAAAAAAAGCTAGAGTTGCCGCAAACTTGCCGCAAATTCATCACTTATTATTTTCATATGCAAATGTGCTTTGCAGCAAACTCTTTATTGTCGCCAAAGGTTTGCTGCAGGTTCACCACTGTGAATAGCTGCAAACTTTTGGCAAAAATTTGCAGCAAATTGCAAGCTCACTTGCATGTGAAAATAATGAGTGGCGAAGTTTACAGGTTAACTTTTCCTTTAAGCTCATTCTGTACATGTATAAATGTACATGGGTTTTATTCTGACGGCTGTTTATTAAAAAGTAAAAAATAAATAAATACAGCTGTATATAAAAAAAAAATACAAAACAAATTCAGGGTTGGATGTGTGACCTCTTCTAAAACAAAATCAGGATCAGAATTCACAACCTCAACCTGCTCAGAAACAGATTCTTCCCTCGATTGTGGTGTTGTGGGAGAACGCAACAAGGACACAAGGGCGCAAGTCAACTCTATGGACTCTCTTTATAGAACTACCCTCAAGGGGCTCAATTGTACAGTATGTGTGGTACCCTGCACATCTATTTTGCTCCTACCCAAAGGTCTGTGATGCAAGTATACCTGCTGACCCACATCAATCACAGGGCAATAGTCCTTGTCATTTAAAGGGACAAGTCTCTCAGCAGCCTTGTGTTCAGCGTATTACCTTGCTATTTCATGAGCTTCTTTCAATCTGTCTTGGTGAATCACTAACCAATCATGTTTTCTGTCCACAGTTTGCCCTTCACCTAGCAGTGCATCACTGGAAGATGTGGGTTGACTCCAAACAGCAAGTAATGTGGTGAGTATCCAGTGGTTGCATGTGGTGTTACATTATAAGCATAAACCATCTCACGAAGATGTTCTGGCCAATGCTTTTTCTTTTCAGGGGGAAGTGTACATAATAGATCATGAAGCATTCAGTTAAAGCGATCACACTGAGCATTACCCTGAGGCCAATAGGGTGTGGTGCAGGTTTTCTTTACACCATACATTTTACACTGCTCAGCAATCACGTCGCTTTCAAAATTTCTGTCCTGATCAGAATGCAGTCGTTCAGGAACACCATATTTCATGAACCACTCTTTCAGAAGGATCTTGGCAGTGGTATAAGCCCTCTGATCCTTGGTTGGAAACACCTGTGTGAACTTTTACAATTAACACATTCTCACGGCCATCAGAGGTAGGTTGAACACAGTAAAATCTACTGACACTACTTCAAGGGGCCTTGAAGCCAGAAATGGCTTCATAGGAGGATGTATCCTTGGCTGTGGCATCTTGGTTAAGATGCACCTTTGACACTTTTTGATCCACTGCTCCACATCATTATACATGCCAACCCAGAAGCATGGTTGCCTCAACAGGTTTAGCATGCGCTCAATGCCCGGATGTTCCTTACTGTCATGAACACTTTCAAGGACCTGTTCTTTTGGACATGAGGGCAAGAGCAGCTGTTGACATTCACCACAATGTTGGTCATTCGCAATGCGACAAAGCAAGCCATCCAGCTCTCTAACACACTTCCACTGCTTTATCAGTGACAGTACAGACTTCGATAGACCAGATCTCTCATGAGTGGTGGGCTTTTTTTATGTTCCCAAAAGGTTCTGAAAGAACTGAGAGTGGGATTTTTCAAATGAAAATCCTTCAGTTCAGCTGTTGTATAACCCGACAGAGTAGGTGTACTTTACTCCACACTCTATAGCACGAATCTGTCTAACCCTACAGCACTTTTCACCAGCCATCACTAAGTCAGGCTCCAAGACTATTCCTTTGTTTATTATATTGCAGATGGCAATACAGTCTTCATATTCTGCATCCTCAGAAGTGTAGTCATAAAGTCTTGTGATTTTGGATTTTTTTGTGACAGGGATGATGGTGGAGCATTTGAAGCAGCAGGGAACTTCACACTGCTCCAGTGATCTGTTGAAGATCTCTGTGAAGATGGGGACCAGCTGGTCAGCACAGGATTTTAGACAAGTGAGTGAAACACTATCTGGGCCCTGTGCTTTACTTGTCCTTTGTTTCCTGAAGATTCGGCACACATCCTCTTCACAGATCTTAAGTGTAGGTTGAGTAGCAGGAGGGGGGAGGAGGGTGGTTGCAGGAGGTGTTGATGTTTGTGTGAAGTGAAGGTCAGAGCGGGTGTGGGGTGTGTTACTGGGCTTTTCAAAGCTACAGTAAAACACATTCAGGTCGTCAGCCACTTGTTGATTCCCTACAGTGCTGGTGTATGGTGTCTTGTAGTAAGTAATGTCTTTCAGGCCTCTCCACACTGATGCAGGGTCGTTAGCTGAAGACTTGTTTTTCAGCTTCTCAGAGTTGCTTCTTTTAGCCACTCTAATCTCCTTTGTCAGTGTGTTTCTGGCCTGATTGTACAATATTTTATCCCCACTTATGTAAGCATCCTCTTTGGCCTGATGAAGCTGCCTGATTTTTTCTGTAAACCATGGTTTGTCATTGTTGAGCGTTAAATAAGTCCTAGTAGGCATGCACAGAAACTGATACATGATGCCAAAGTATCTGTGAGGACATCCATATTGGAGTGTGCAGCTTCAAAAACACTCCAGTCAGTGCAGTAAAAGCAGGCTTGTAGTTCCAGCTCTGCTTCATTGGTCCATCTTTTTACAGTCTATACTACAGCTTAGCTGATTTAAGTTTCTGCCTGTAGGTCAGAAGAAGATGAACCAGTCCCAAATCTGCTCTAGGGACAGAGTGATATGTATCCTTTAATGTTGTGTAGCAGTGATCCAGTATACTGGTGGGGTATGTAATGTGATGTCTATATTTTGGCAGTTCACGGGTGAGATTGGCTCTGTTAAAATTGCCGAGAATAAAAATAAGCGAGTCCGGGTATTGTTGTTCCGTGTCTGTGATTTGATCAACCAGCTGTTGCAGCGCTGTGCTCACACACACTTGTGGAGGAATATAAACACTCAACAGAATAAATGAGGAAAACTCCCGTGGCGAGTAGAAAGGCTTACAGTTGATAAAGAGTGCTTCCAAATTAAGACAGCACATCTTCTTTTACGTCTTTACATCTGTACACCAACTTTCATTGATGTAAAAGCATGTTCCACCGCCTCTTCTTTTCCCCGTTAACTCCGCAATGCGATCCATTCTGAACAGCTGAAAGCCCGGCAGATGTAAAACGCTGTCCAGAATGGCTTCACTCAGCCATGTTTCTGTGAAGCACAAGGCAGCAGAGTTTGAAAAGTCCTTGTTTGTATGGGTGTATTCAAATGAGATGTAGTTCGTCTGTTTTGTTAGGAAGAGAGTGGAGATTCACAAGATGAATACTCAGCAGTGATGTTCTAAAGCCCCGCTGTCAGAGCTTGACCAGCATGCCGGCTCACTTCCCTCATTTGCGTCTCATAGCGCACTTGAACAACACAGCTGCGCCTCTGACTAAAATGTCCAGCAAAATGTCCGAATTGTCAAAAACTGGGAAAAGATTGTCTGTTATGTGCTGCAGAATGTTCAGCAGTTCGTCCCTGGTAAAACTAATTGGAAAAAAATTACTAAACACAGGACAAACAAACAAAAACAACAAAAGAATTGGAGAGCTCCACACTGAGGCTGCCATCTGTGGCACCATCTTGTAACATTATGGTAGGCTAATACCCATGGTTTCAACCTCCAACTCAAGATAACCTAGGTAAGGTATGTCTAAACCGTTGGCAGCAGTAATCTTCTGCCAGCCTGCTGTGGACAGCATATCTTCATCCTCCCCAGACAAGTGTTCTCTGAAGAAACTCTCAGAAATAGCACTGACTTGGCTTCTTGTGTCAAATAAACAAGAGGCCATTACTCCACTAATCTTTAGATTAGCGACTGGACATTTTCCCATATCACACTTGAGTAATCAGTCACGACAAGTATCGATATTGGCTGAGCCTATGGACTGCCCTTGCACTGCCGATTTAGCATTCTCTGTAACAGTCTGTTTGTTTTTCTTCTCACACCTCTTAGCTATGTGTCCTACACCATTACACCGGAAACATATTGGCTGGCAATCATCTGCAAACCTTGGCTGCATCTTGGGTTTACTATGAGCCATAGGTTCTGGCTTTGTGTCAAGTTTCTCGACAGCTTGTGTTAGCTCTCCTATAGCTTTTCCTTGTTCTGCTACAATTTTTAAAACTTCTTAAAGAGTAGCAGGGTTTTTCTCAGGTATACCAACAGCAGCGCACTGAGCTTCTGATGCTGACTAATTTTGTGACACAAGATTAAGGATCTTCTAGAGACTATATAAGGGCTTCATCTCACACTTCAATAAGTGTAGACTGTGGCTAGTCCCTCACAATCTTATGAAGCTCCCTTCAAATGAATTGATCTCAGATTGCCAAATTCACATTTGATATTGCATTTGATGACTGCTTCAGGATAGAACTCAGAATTTGGGACAAAGCATGAATATAAGTATGAACATCCTTGCCTTCCATTTGTTTACAATAATAGAGTGTTTGCAATAACTGAGACACACTGCACTTTTCTCGAAAAGCTTCTCTTAGGTACACAGAGAGATCACATGGTCACTTTGGTTCATTCCCCATCTTTAATCTGACCTCTTCTGAGGCTGCACCCTTTAGGAGGGACAGTACAAGGTCTAACTGGTCCTCAGTGGTCTGATTTCTAGCATGTAACACCCTGTCTACTTCATCAATGAACTCATCAACATGTCTCCCATCTTTGCTGAAATCACCACTAAATGGTTGAATGTGACGTTCTCTTGTCACATAAATATAAGACCTGTTAGGCTCTCTACTCAAATTGAGGATAGCTGCCATGGTCTCGTCATGCTTTCTGTTGAGTTCTTGAATCTGTCCCTGAACATCATGCATACTACTAACTGCACCATGTTCATCATCAGTGTTTTGTAATACTGGACTATCGTCATTAGATGTGAAACTATCTCAGTTCAACTCAGATAAAAAAGTTTTCAGTTCACTTGTGGGCAAAACAAACAGTCTCATAATCAGTCCGTAACGTTGAAACCAAAGGACATGTTGCTAAATGTCTGTATAATATACTTCTATGTTCTCTTGTAGACAGTCACTGGATAGGTGTATCATCAAACAGTACAGCAATATGGTAGAGGCTAATGTCAAATGAAAATACAAACAGGGCATTAGCCAACCCATATGCTTCAGCATACATCACCTAAATACAAGCTTATATCATTCACAGCATCTTATGCATGTAAGTACTTGCTTAAATCACTCAAAGCATTTTATGCATTTAACACATGCTTAAAAATGCTTAAACACTCACAGTATTTTACTTATTTTTAACCAGATTTTAAGGACATGTATAAGAGTATAAGACTATAGAATTCTCATACACATGTTCACGTAACTGGAAAACACTCTGGCCTATAAATCATTAAATGAGATATGATTAATTCAAAATGTACATACCCAGTCCAACTCCACACATGCAATCCATATGCATCCTTCAAAAATGATCCATAACAAACACTAAATTTTAACATACGACCCTTGTGAACATATATTTAATGTAATTTATAAGCATTTTGTGTAAACATTTATATTTACCCAAAGAATTATCAACTGATGAACAAAACCGGGAGCTCTCTTGCCCAGTGTATGTTCTCATGTTTCTAACACGAGAGTGTGCTGGAAAGCAGGTGTCACAAAACTATGGTTCTTAAAGGGGCCATGTCCAATTTACATGAAATTTCTCCACTTGGCTGCATAAAGGAAGCCTGTACAATAGCGACACCTACAAATGAGGAGTGCTATTCAATATACCACAATAATGCACATCAATGTGCAACTTAGTTGATGGAGATGATTAATGTTTTGTATTCTCTTTAGTTGCATTTTCAGAAATGCACTTTCAAAAACTACAAAACATTTGGATGGAAGCCCAGCTATACTGTATATACTTTGGGGTGGGTTCTTTTGACTTGGGTCAGTAAGCAACCCCCTAGCAACCACCTGCAACACCCTGGCAACCACTGACAACACCCTAGCATCACGGCAGTGACTTTTGCACAGGTAAGCCCCACTCTCATTTTCTTTATAAAATGTACAAATCTTAGTATGTACTTTAAGTAAAACCAGCATATGAAAACACTCACTTTTCCTAGAAATTCAGCCTGCTTGGTACCCCCAAATACTAGCACTTCATTATATTTCTACAAGTTGTTCAGGTCAACCTCAAAACTGCAGTTGCCAACATCGAATCAGTTGCTTAGGAGGTTTGTATACCATGCTAACATGCTTAAAAAAAATTCTTCTCAAAATGGTTCTCTGAGTCTTTTTTTGAACAATTCATTTACAACTCATATATGTCTAAAAATATAATTTTAAGAATGTTATTAATTTTTTCTGTCGTGAATTTGTAAACATGTTTACTACGAATACAGTATATTGTAGTATTGGGGGAAAGGAGGCAATTTCCTTCCAGTAAACATTTGGAGTTATAATTAGTCCAAAAGAAAGACTCAATTACTGTTTGATGTGGGTCATTTTCCAATGGGAATGCATGCTGATGAGCCGGTTGCTGTTTGAAGCCCTCACTGGTTTAATGAAGTGGTAATCTGTCTACATGGAAGATCACCCTTGTATCTGGAGTTCACAGAGTCATTTGTATGGTTTACAAACTCCTTGGTGACACTAATAATGTTGTCTCGAAAATCCACACTTACAACTTGCTGGGTGAATTCCTGACTTGTGGCATTCTCTCCCACGGATGTGTGCCAGTTGAGGCCCATATTTCCACCAGCAACAAGCCTCAGTGCTGGGTGGTTAATTAGAGCCATACTGCCAAGGGAGGCTATTGCTCTGTCTGTAATGTGTTTGTTCAACTCTTCTTTTCTTCTTTCGGCGCTTTTGTGAGGATGTCAGTGATCCTCCGACAGCAGTAACATGGACTGCCCCAACACTTGAACAAAAACAGCATTACCATAGGCAACGTAGAGCGGAGATTCAACACATGATCATGGTCGATGTTATTTGAAATGTTAAGTTAAGAAAACAATCCGCCTAATGGCTCTGTATTTATGTATTTTCCTTGAGCCCTTTGAAGTGAGGGGCCACATTACATGCTGGCCAGAGCCTGCTCCCATCACACCACTGCGACTGCAGCAACACCAGAGCACTCGCTCTGACCTCTGACTCTCCAGAGTCACTCCATTGATTTTCAAGGAGTGTTAGTTTTATCAAAGCAAAGGAACCAACTTGGGAAGATTATATGCTCTTCTGATGCCACAGGCAGCATCTCATATGATAAAGGTCTGCAGGCAGACTGATAGGAATGCAGATATAAATGAATAAAGACCTTGAAATAATTATAAATGTGATAATCTTTTTGCGAGAGATCTAGTGTTAATGCAGTTTATTCTCTAGTTAGGGACTGAGATATGTCCTCTTTCTAAAGTGTGGTTGAGAAAGATATTATTAGTGCATGCTAAGTCGGGCATCACTATTACTCATACTTGGGATAAGGATAAAAAAAAAAACTAACCCTAAATACAGTTTTCAAACACATTTTGTGGTACAGACACAGGGTCTGATTGGCCATCGGGAGAGGTGGGCCACTAGCAGGCCGATGCACATTATAAATTAAAGTTAAGAAATGAAGAAACAAATTGCCAATTTAAAAAATAAACCCCCTTTTATAACATATTGTTATCATTCAAGTCCTCGGTTCACGCATGCTCTTCAGCAGCTCACTGATCAGCAGTTCTGCTGTCCCCGGATCAGTGTACTGTTGACTCGTGAACTGCTGTGCGTGACTCAATGTACAGTTTTGACTCGAGAGCTGCTGTCCCCGTATCACTAGCCTAGTTTCCATCCACTTTTCATGCTGTTTTGTTAACGACAAAGTGAAAATGCATTAAAAAGAAATTGCGAAATTTGCCGTCTTCTGCCGTTTCCATTCAAATTACCTTTTATCGATAAAAATGGTGTACGTGATGATGTCATGCCTAAAAAAACGATTTGTTTATCGCAAAAGAAATCTGCTCTTAAGCCGTTTCCATACAGAAATGAGTGTTAATCGCTAATTGTGTACCTTTCACCTCCCAGATGTCCCTAATGTTTTTTCCTCCGAAGTTTTGGTAAAATGGGGAGAGTATTGAGGCAATTAATTTAAATTAGCCAGCTTACTGTCATTTTAATTTCACAGATAAATGCAATCAGAAGAAGAGGAATTGCAATCAAAAGGGAGCAGTTGCCCTTCTGATAGGACTGTAATATTGGTCCTGATGTTGCGCCTATCGCAGGTTGCCTCCGGTTCCGACCCGAATGCGAATCGTCATGGCCCTGTTCAAGCTGGCAACCTGCACTAAGTAGTGGGGGAACTTTCAGTCTTAGTATAAGGACCATCCATCGATATGTATATGCTGTGTGCACAGCTATTAAAGAAAAATTGATGCGGTGTAATATCAGGGTTTACATATGATACATTCCTGATATTCAATAGACTATTTTGAACAATCATCTAATCTAAAGCATCTCCCCGTATCAGTGTACTGTTGACTTGAGGACTGTTGTGACGGGATCATCTTCATACATTGATAAAACAGTAATACAATCAAGTCATAAACATATTTCCAGTATGTTTTATTTGTTATACTTTCTGTTGTTCAGCAAAATACACCAGAAACATACATTTCGCCCCTTAATCACATGCATGCTCAATGTCACAAGCTCATCGTAATGTCCTCAAGTATGTCGGACACATATCTGAAAGAGGCCATTCTCAGTTCAGTGTACTGTTGACTCGAGAACTATTACGAGCGACTCATTTTACTGTTGACTCGAGAAATGTTGCGAGCGGAGCGATCAGTCCGATTTGTGAACTAGTTGGAGCGGTTCATTGCAAAGAAGAGTTATCACCAGTTCTAGGATGATATTACTCCCGGTTATCAGCTCATTTCGAGTTGGAGTGTCATGCACGTCTGAGAAACAGGTTAAGATAGACCAACTTGTGGATCAGTGTTGACTCTAGACGTGAACTGTTTCAAATGATTTAGTCTGATTTGGTGAACTGGTTCAACTCGTTCACTAAAAAGAACTGGTTCAAAAAAACTATTAATTCACGAACTGGACATCATTAAAGTTTACATAGATAAACACTTGACAAACAGCGTGGATGGATGCAAAAACAGTGTGAATGACCCCAAAGGTTTATGCGGAAAACAAATGTGCATCAAAGGAATTAAAAGTTTGCAGCTAGATGTGGCGAAATGTACAATGTGTTCAATGTGAAAAAATGTGAAACATGAAATGTACAATGTTTTTTAAGGTTAATGCATCTCAGATGCATCTTCTGTGACCACTTGTGATCAGATTTTTTTTTTAAGGTGAGAGTCCCTGATATTGTGATTACATACTTCACTTGCTATGTCAGTCACACTCGAACAAGTCTATAATACCACCAGTGTACATAGAGCTATATCCATTAGCATTCCCATTCATCTCAATGTCAGTTTTGGATACAATTATTATTATTTTTTTAGCCAGTCACCTGAGCCATGAATGTTCCACAGGAAAATTACATCTTCACAATGCTGGTTGATGGTAAACAAGGTATACACACTTTAAGAACCCTCCAAAAAGAAAGAAAAAAGGTCACTGGCAAAACATTTACAATAATATAATGAAATATTTGCAATGCTGCCAATTTAACGTGTTAATTCAGTGCAATTAATCATATTAAAAAAATAGTGTTAAATTGTACACAATTAATGAAACTGTTTGAAAAATCCAGCAGCAGGGGTCGGTCAGCGCAGCCCCAGCTATACAGGCAACAAACCACACTTACAGAAAGCAAGCAGCACAAAAAGAGTATAGTCGATTATAGTTCTTGCATTTAAAGACATCCATAAAAGAACAACCCCAAATGCAGGGGTCTCGAGATGTGTTTTTCAATGTTTCAAACTGCATTTAACTTGACACTGTGTCCTAAAAATGCAGCGTTTATGCTCCAAAAGCTGAAAACCAGTGAAACACAACACAACCACAGTAAGACTCTCCAAAAGCGTCCGTCAGATGCTTGTGTAGATAGACCAGTGGAAATAGCACAGACAGACGCAAGAACACATCCTGTGAGAACAGCCAGTTCTGCCTCGAACAGTAGGCCAGTGATCGGCTTACATTATGTTCGATGATAAGACAAACAATATTTTGATTTCTAAACCACTTTTTCTATTGTCGAATCAATGCTTTACTCGTTTGATACAATAATGTAATATAACTGCTGAAGCTAAACATTAACCCCCCTGCTCAGAAATTGAAGACGGGTGATCAATTACACATATTGCAAGGCCTCAGTTTGGCACCAAATCAATGTGAATCTCAGGACCTGCGGTTGTGTGGCTGAGACTGAGATGGGGAAATATGATTTCTTGAAATCAGTAACCTTTTCAAATGGAATGGTGTAAACATTTTCAGGCACAGTTTCCTGAGACTGACCCCTCAATATTTCATCACTGAATTTTTATTTACATGTTCAGAGGTCATCAGTTGCACAGCAGGTACGCCTTCTGTCATAGGTGATTATTCAGATCCAGATTCGAGGACTTTTTCCGCCTCTTCAAAACAGGTTGGAGGTGCTGTATAAATAATGCAATAGTTCTGTTTTGAGGCAGCAGTGTTTTTACAGAGTTGGTATTCTCTATGGTTTATGTGTCTATGCTTTGGATTATTATGGTTCCTTGTTAGTTTCTGTGTGGTTGTCTGTGTTCTGTGGGCCATCTGTGGCTTGCGTGATTGCATTTGAGGATGGTTGTTCTGTTAGCAGAGTTAAACAGGCACAGTCACGAGCTCTCCCTGATGCCACAGGCACAAGTGTCTCTGTCTCACTGAACCACACACACACACACACACACACACACAGTACAATACCTTAGAAAGAAAGTTGACAAACATTTACACAAACATTAAGTACACAAAAACACTTACACACGCTTTGAAACACTTATTACTCCCAGATGGTATAAGACTCCACTAAGGTGAAGCGATTGTGGCTTTTCCCACTCAAAACGGAGATCAAATGTTTTTCAGAAGAAGAGAAGAGCTGTAGCCAAGGAAAATGATTGAACTACATGCCTGTGATGGCTTCCCTCACTAGCACCCACTCAGGCTGGCAGAGGTTGTGTATGAGCTGTCCCAAAGTTGCCAGAGTCTCCAGACTTCAAGGCCATCAAGCAAACGTTTGATAAATGCATCCTCACCAACACCCAAGCTTTACTTATTTCCACAATGTGGTACAATCTTTAAAAACCTTAAAAACCATTGTGCAGTGGCCAAAACCTCACTTTTATTTGTAATGTGTGGTTATCCAATGTTTTATTAACTGACCTTTTATGGTTATGTGTATAAGATAGAGAGTGGGCATAATTGTAAAGGCCTTTTAGTCCATATCATTCCCATTTGTCAAATTACCACCTATTATGTTCTCCTCCAGGGCCATCCTTAGGATGGTGCAACCGGTGAGGTTGCACCAAGCTCCGCTCCTCGGGGGGCCCAGTGGCGAATGGTTCTAGGTTCTACCAACTCCACCCCCGGTGCAACCGATCCTGTCCCCCCGGAGATTGCTACCATCAATGAGATCGATATCGCAGGGGGCCCCGCCCCGCGAACACTAGTGATGGGGACAGGAACGCTCTGCACCCCTCCCCTTCCAACCCTGTCTGACGGCAAGAGGCCTCGTGATTTCAACATCACCATAGGCCCCGCTCTGTACTAGCGATGGCCCTATTCCTTACAAAATGAATGTTTTAGCGAAAGAGCAAGCTGAAAAGTAGTGAATTATGACTTTCTAAAATCCTTCGGTCTCATGAGACTTGCATTTGGTAGCATAGATACAAATATTGCCCAATGCTTAGAAACCAGAGCTTAGGCTTTCCAACATCATCGTTAAAGTGATGTTCTTGTCGCCAATGGAGTCTGAATGAGTCTGATGGATGAGGAGCATAATGAAGAGCAGAGTGTAAACAGTACAGAGTGATGTTAAAAAGAGAGGGAAAACAGAAAGAGATCAAACAGCCTGTGTAATTCTACTAGACTTTGATGTCTTTGTCCATTGCTCAATCTTGTAGCGGTTGGGGTTTATTAGAATCTTCCACAATGAGGTCTAAGCTCCTCGGTCTGCCAAAGCCCCAGCATGCCTGTAAGTCCGACACAACAGATTACTTATCTATGCATTCTGCCAAATTTGGATTCAGTTTACTAGATCCCATCAGTAGTGTTGAATCTGAACAGATCAGTTGCTGTTAATGGTAAAAGGAGTCATTCAACATTTATCCACATTCTCACATAAACACTGGCCGAGTTGACGTATTGTAAAGGCATTCCAACATGGAAGGCCTGCCTTATTTAGCAGGTTGGTGTAAGTCGGAATGCTGCAGTTTTTGCAAGGTCTTCTGAAAGTGGGAAACAAGGACAGCTATTTGATTGTGCTTTCACAAGTTAATTGACAACAGATAAAAATACCTTAGTATAGTTTTTGCTCCCATGCTTGAGTATCTTTATGAAGTAATGAAAATTGTAATTACATTTCACTACATAACATTACCAAAAATTACTTACAAAGTGACACATCAAAAGTGCGACAAAGTAATCGTTTAAACTAGCTTAACCAGCTTCATCAGAAAGATTATGCTGGTCAACCAGCTTCACCAGCTATATTTTGCTGGTGAAAAGCATGGCTATGCTGGTCAGTCTATTTCAGTGCTGTTTGTGCTTGCTTAAACTAGATAGCTGGTGGTTAGTGAATAAAACACAGGTTTTTGCACTGAAATGCCACGCTCAAAGGTGGTGCAATTGTTTAGTGAATTCTAAGTGTTTTAGACATCAACTGTGTAATCATCCATGGAGATGGAAATAGAATTGAGGTGAGATCTAGGCCACAAGTAGGAGGAGAGATGGGTAGACATCCCAGAGGCATGCAGAGATCCTTGATGACATTGTAGATGCATAGAAGCCATATGATCCGGAATGGTCCATAATGGCATTTTATCCACCTTTGATTAAAAACAAGAAAAAACTAAAGATGCAAGCTCCTCTTTTCTATTTCTCTATGGTCCTCTCTGTTACATAAAAATTGCAAAATATACAACCTGCTGCATCCCTGTTTCTAACATCTACTGGTATCCACCACCCGATTTTAGGGTTCCCCCGCCTCCAAAAATCCCAGTTTAACCCCTAGGTGTAAATGGAGTACAGCAAAGGTCCTAGCACTGATCCCTGTGGTATACCCAGAGTTGAGGGTAAAGAGTGAGGAGAGTGGGCCTTTCTTGGCTAGGCCTACTATCCAGATAGGTTTCCAACCAAGAAAGTATGATCAGGATGTGACTTGCTCTGCAACTGTGCAGATCAGATGTAGATCAGTGATAATTAGTATAGAGTTGTTCTGGCTGAGTAGCCAGAGTCTGAAGTCTGGTTGATAAAGGTCACAATTATTGTGTGTAAGAAAGGTTCAGATATACATAGAAATGGATCTTTTCATGGTTTTGGTTATGAAATAGAGTAGGTGAGTAGTAGGGATTGCACAACTACTGATTTTTAAAAGTCAACTAGTCAAGTCCATTAATTGAGTCCAATTCGACTAGTTGTGATGTCATTCCACCTCTAAACCACCACACACCCGCACAAATTCCACTCCCTTACACATACAATCCTACAGTACACAATAGATAGATCTACGTTCGCTACAATATAATGGGTTTTAGCTAATTATATGTATTTTTTAGAGCTGTCTATCAATTCAAATTTGTAATCGAATTAATTACATACATCATTATTTGCTGAGAAAGGCCCCCAAATAAAGAAAATTTATATAATGCATAATAATTCAAATATTTATTAAAATATATATTACGAATTGAAATTCAGTTAGAAATAAATTGCATTATTGTGGCAGATGAATAAAGCATTGATTAGACAATCAAAAAGTGGCTTAAAGACTCAATATGTTATTTGTTTTATTCTCATATTATTGAACAAGCCTTTAGTTGACAGCAGTCTGTTTTGCATTGAGTTCGTCAATGTGTCCAGTTCTCACAGTACGCGTTCTTGTGTTCCATCTGCATTATTTTTAATTGTCACTCTTTGTACATGTGCGTGCCTCAGATGGACGCTTTTGGAGCGTCTCACTGGCATTCAGCATCATAAGCACCAAATTTTTAGGACACTGTTTTGAGTTAAAAGTAATGGAAACTTTGAAAACCAAGTCTCGAGATTCTGTTGTGCTTCACCCACCTGTTGTGCTTCCACTGTGAACAGTTCTCATTCTATGGCTGTGCTGCTTGTGAGGTTTGTTGAGGTGCACTGCCACCTGTTGACACGGCTTGTAAAAACAGATGCACTTCCAGCTTTAACTGCTCATGTGGTAGGAAAATCAGTTCTTTTATTATGGAATTTACGTACGCGCCAGTTGGCATGATTAATTGCGTTCATTTTTTAATGCATAATTTTTATATGATTAACTGCATTAAATTAATGCGTTAAATCGACAGCCCTAGTATTTATACGTAGCTATATATCATTAGGCATTAGATAGCCAGCTAGACTGTGGAAGCTTCTCATTTCCTATATCGTGCATCCTGTTGTTGATACATTGATGCATTAATGTGTTTCGTTGTAGAGCAGAGCAACACAGTAAACAAACACCAGTTCTGAAGAACATTTTGTATGTCCGTGTTTTAATGTGAGTCTGACAGAACATCACAGCCTATATTTGAGTCAGAACCACAAGGCTTCAAACCCACTGTATTTCTTACAGACGCATTTTATAAATCACGTGGTGAGGGACTAGTTGACTTCAAGCTGACGATGTCATCTAATTTAGTTGTTGAATAATCAACTAGTCTATGCAACCCCTAGTGAGTAGTAGGCTTTTGACATCTGTGCAGTCTACATTGAGATTCTTGAGAATTGGAGTTACCTTAAATGCTGTTGGGACAACTCTAATAGTAGATGAAGGTGAGACAGCAGATCAGAGGATATTTCTAGAAGTAGAGGGAAGGGGATCAAGAGGTGGTTGCAATAAGCCTAGTGAGGTATGGAAGTATGTTCTGGTGGGGGACAGTAGAGAAGGAGTTGGAAGTGTTGTGTCTGAAATGGAAGAACTTAAAATATAGAAGTAGATATTTTCAGTACATTTATTCCAGTAGTTTCTTCTCAATTTTCAGATTTGTACAAATACACCTAGCCAAAACTCTACCTGTACATAAGGCAGAAATAAAACACATTACTCAGAGCAAGTGTTTGAAATATTGGTCCACAGTGGACACTTGGTGCATGAGTGGAGAAGGATTGTCCATGGAACAGAAAGTTTAGTCTCCATGATGATCAAAGCCAGGAAAAGGGTGGAAACATGAGGGTGCAGAAGGAGACACACTTTGACTAAATGTAAACCACAAGTGAGTCAATGGCATTCTTTATAACACACTAGATGAAGAAAAAAAAAAAAAACAGGATGAAGGACACAAAAGATCAAACTTACTGTACAGGCTTTTTGAAAAAGGGCTGGGTCACGCACTCTTCTGTAATTAGGCCTTTGACAATGGTTTTGGTCGAATTAAAAACAACTATTGCAACTTTGGAGCAAACTTTTTTATATGTCTCTTCAGCTTGTGGTGAGGGATGAAAGGAGAATCTCCAGACCAAGTTCTCCTGAAAACGGCTTCCAACATAAAGCAAAGGAAGCAGGCAGTGGATCCTTTCAACTCTTTTGTCCTTTGTGTCTCTCTACTCTTGAATCAATCAGCCACATGCTCTGTTCTTTTACCCTTGCCCCTCATGTCATGTCTCTTTGTTGTCTCTTATTATGAACAGTTACTTCTCCAAAGAGACCCCATCTGACTGACCCTAAAGATGGTCCTAGGCTTCAAGGCAAAGGCAAAATTTTGTTCAGATGTTAAAGGCTCGGCTATACCTCCCTTACAAAAATTGAGAGTTCACTGCAAACTTGCTGCCAATTCGCCACAGATCATTTTCACATGCAAATGAGCTTTGCAGCAAACTTGCAGCAAATTGTCCGTTGTTGCCAATGGTTTGCTGGAGGTTCATCACTACCGGTGAAGAGCTGTAAACTTCTGGAAAACATTTGCAGCAAATCACATGCACACTATGACTGAAAATCTGGAAATATCGGCCGCATGCGGACAGTCCGCACAAACTGTGCTGATAACAAAGTTTGCGTCATGCATACTGTGCAAGTTTCGATCAGCAGCGTGGACAACCAAAGTATACTTTGGCCTTTAGGTAGCTCTCTTCAGACTTTCTCTGTTTCTTTGCTTGTCTTTGTTCTCTGCCCACATTTGTTTCTTTTGTTGTTGCTTTAATCTTATCTAATTTGTCAATAGAAGGCTACCCTACCCAAGCTTCTGCTGAGAGAGAATCTGGAATGACAGTCGTATTCAAGTATTTTGCTGAGTGAAAATCTGTTGACAGTAGTTCAGACCAGGGAACATCAAGGCATTAGCTGTGGTTCTGTGGATTCTACCTCAAAGTAATGCTGCAGGACAGCTTTCTGAGTTCAATCACAACTTGTGTGCTGCTTTCAAGGGTATGTTTGAAATGACAATGATACACTGACGTCAGAGCCTGATGTTTTGCTTGAAAAATTAAGCTGAGAAATAATAATGATACAAAAGGACAGGACCCACTGATTTTCTAAAAACACTAGTTTTATCTGAGTGAATGTCTCCTTTTTTTCTCGTCTTGTTTTTGTCCACCAGACATTCTGTCTTCTTAATGAGGAATGATTTTCATACATCTTCAAAGGAGCTTATGATGTATAATTAATATGAGAAATCAGTATTTTGCGCCCAATAGTTTAAGAAGCCATCACATCCCTCTGGATAATTCTGAAGGCTTTATTCACACTGGAAAAATGGTTTGTCCAACTCTAAATACTCGCATCCATCATAGAAATAGAAAGAGAACATGTCTGAGATCTTTTAAGCATTACCAGGTATGTAATGTTTTCTATTTATCTGGGTATGATCCAATCCTGCTGATTACTTCAACAGCAGCTGTTCTAAATGTCCAATGACAGTTAAATGTCTGATTATGACACTAAATGTAGATGATTAGTGCCAACCTAGAACATTAGTACTAATTCCTGTTAGGTTGTTTGGCATAATGATGAAAAATGGGTTATATACAGTACATGGTTTCTGCCAGTAAATGCCAGTTTTTGACAGTTCAAATGTTCACAATGTTCAGTGAAAATATTAACAGTAATCCAATCCCATCCCAATGAGGACAGCGCTTGGCTGCCACAGAAGATTAACTTTCCAACAAAAGTCCTAATTCGCGCCTACAGAGAGTAGACTCCAGTTGTAAAAGTAGCCTGCATCAATAGTCACCTGCATTTAAAAATATTCATTTACAGCCAGCGTTTTACCTAGGACTTGCTTAGATTTTACAGCGTAATCCAGCCAACATGTATAGCACGTTATTCATGCTTTGATGCGTTTAGTTTAGACCTATATAATATGAGTCCAAGTCCATGTTTAGGACTACAATGACTCACACTTGGCAAAACAAAGTTAAAGGATTTTTCGGTGTTCAATACAAGTTCAATCGAAACCGTTTGTCCTGCCTTCTCCAATCCGTAAACGTTAAAATACTGTTTCAAAAGAAAGACATAAACAATATGTGTGTTAACATGATTTTAGTGTGATCATTTACTAACCTTTCTGTGTAATGTCATATCCAGTTTTACAACTTCATTGCCATGACGGCCGAACGCCGTAAACCCTAAAACGACTGTAAAAATGACAATTCAAACTACTTTACAGCTCAACTGATACAAATGTTTTAACAGAAAAATGAATGTAAGTGCTTTTATAAAATTATAAATGGCACCGGTCCTAACCGCCACGCCCCAAGTGGGACACGCTAGCAAGGAGGCTATAAAAGCCATGGCCTCAGGCGCTAGTGCGTCTCTTAAGGCCAGGAGAGTGAGGTTTACACACAGCACAGCTATCACGTACTAGCTGGCTAACATTACACTCATCCGGGTCATGGCACCAGTGTCACCGGTCCTACTCGACCCACTCTGAGTGGTATTCGAACCGGGGATTCCCGGCATGGGAGACAGATGTGCTAGCAAGGAGGCTATAAAAGCCATGGCCTCAGTCGCTAAGGCGTCTCTTAAGGCCAGGAGTAATGGCCTTAAAAAGTAATGTGTTACATTATTGCACTGCTGATAATGAAAGTAATAATGGTACATCACTTCTTTGTTTGGAAAGAAGTATAGTATGTTGGTTACATTTGCATTATTTTACAATAGCCCTTTCAAAAAATCTAAACTAGCCGCAAACTTGCCACAAATTTTCTGCAGATATTCTGCTTGTTATTTTCACAAGCAAATGAGCTTGTAATTCGCCACAAATGTTTACCAGAAGTGTGCAGGTCTTCACCGGTAGTGATGAACCTCCGGCAAACCTTTGGCAACAATGGACAATTTGCCGCAAGTTTTCCACAAAACTCATGTGCATGTGAAAATTATCTGTGGCGAATTTGAACTCTCAATTTTTGTAAGGGACATGGTTAAATATTTTTGTCTTTGTTATTTTTATCCGTCAAAATGCTAGCATTTGGAATTATCCGTCAATGTTACAGCACAAAATAAACAGAAATGAGAGGATCGTTTTTCCGCCCTGCAAAATGTATCATTCCTGGACGCGCTGACTTAGCGGAAACTCCGTTACGTACTGATACAGTACGTAAGCTAAATGAATCTTTCAGAACATGTACTTGATGTCTGTTCCATGGGTAAGTGGAAAGCATTGCAGTGATGTTGGTAATGCACACTTGTTGTGCCTATAGACCTCCTGAAGGTATAATAGATACTGCGATGATAAGTGGGAGGGGACCTGATTTTCCGCTTGAACATGCCTCTTTAAACCATGCCAGCACTGTTTACCTCCCTTCAAGGGAGAGCTCGGAATAGGAAACAGGGATGGAAAAAGTTTTGATGCTATTTTTAGACCAGCATTCCTCCGTCTGTTCTCTTGTCATTATCAGGATCATTAGTCACCAGAAGTGCCTGTTTACTTGCATTTGTATGTCTTTCCTCTTTGAGCCCTTACATGTGAAGAATACACATAATGACATCCTCTGCAACTGGACACACAAGGCAATACATGAATGAAAGCTTATAAAACACAGATAATGCAAAGGCTTTTCTGTCATTCTGCACAGTAATTCCTCGATTGACAAATACAAACAAAGCCTGGAGACATCAAAGCCATGTATGAAAATCCTCCATCCCAAGAGTGTTTCTGTATGGGCCGTAGCAGGCTGTCAGTGTCATGTTGCTGCTCTCTATGTGGGTGGTCTTCGTGAGAGCCTGTTTAATTCCTCTGTGAACATTAATTGGATCCATTTGCGTGACATGGGAAGTGTCACTCATCGGCAGAGTTAGCATTTGATTCAAGAAAGGCAGATAGCACTTTGCAAGGCCACTTTCAAATTGTCCATTATGGCTTTGAGTTTAGTTTTGATCTCTTGAAAGGAAAGAGGTTTACGTAAGCGTTCACACATAAGCAATGGCGTGTGTAAACTTCTTTTTCATCATGGTTTATGTTTTTTTAAATACTTCCAAGTCGTGACAATGTTTAAACTTTTACAGTTCTTCTAAAGGGGCAGTTCTAAAAAATGCCTAACATGTCCTTTTGTGCCCCACAGAAGAAAGAAAAAATCATATGGGTCTGGAACAACATGAATGAAGTTTATTTTTTGGGTGAACTATACCTTTTATTCTGAAACAAATAGATGAATAATTCACCTGTGCTGCAGAGTTTTAGAGACAGCTGACATGTTCTAAAAAGATTTAATGAATATGCATTGAATAGAAAAGGAGTGTTGATTAGTAGGGTAATTAGTAGTACAGCGTGGAATACAGCGTGACCGGTGTAGTTGGTTTCCTGAACAAATTATTCTTATGCGCCAGTTCTTTTGAATCTGCAGCCTGAAACATACATTGCAAACATTGTAGTCCGATTCCCAAATGAATGACTCTTATGAGCCGGTTCTTTTGAATCTATATCGCAAAACATACATTGTGACCAGTATAGTTTGATTCCTGAATTAATGACTCTTATGAGTCGGTTCTTTTGAATCTATATCGCAAAACATACATTGTGACCAGTATAGTTCGATTCCTGAATTAATGACTCTTATGAGTCGGTTCTTTTGAATCTATATCGCAAAACATACATTGTGACCAGTATAGTTCGATTCCTGAATTAATGACTCTTATGAGTCAGTTCTTTTGAATCTACAACGCAAAACATACATTGTGACCAGTGTGGTGTAATGATCCACCTCTCTGACTCGTCATCATCGCCCCGCCTCTTAGGGCCATCCTTCAGCCAGGCTCACGACGGGAGTTGGGCGGGAGAGCCAAACGAAGCCTCGTTTGGTCAGCGGTGAATGAAGCACACCTGATGGGGATAATGCTTCATCACCGCTGTCTTTAAAACGCAGTGCACACCTCTTCTCGTGGAGCCGGTTCTTTTGAATCTACAGTGCAAAACATACAGTGTGACCAATATAGTCCTATTCCTGAACGAATTACTATTATGAGTTGATTCTTTTGAATCTACAACGCAAAACATACAGTGTGACCAGTGTAGTCCAATTCCTGAATTAATGACTCTTATGATTTGGTTCTTTTGAATCTACAGTCCGAAACATACAGTGTGACCAATATAGTCCGATTCTTGGACGAATTACTATTATGAGTTGATTCTTTTGAATCTATATCGCAAAACATACATTGTGACCAGTATAGTTCGATTCCTGAATTAATGACTCTTATGATTTGATTCTTTTGAATCTGCAGGTCAAATATACAGTGCCACCAATGTACAGTAATTCGATTCCCCAACAAATGACTCTTATGAGCTGGTTCTTTTGAATCTACAGCACGAAACACATATTGCGGCCAGTGTAGTCCGATTTCTGAACTAATCACTCTTATCAGGCAGTTTTTTTTTTAATGAATCAAAAATTTTCTGAACTGTTAATCATGCATTTCGTCATGTATGACTTGAAACTAACCAATTATTCAGTGTAATTTCTGGATGGTTACTGATATGACAGTAAGTTAAGGAACCTGACTTGTTAAGAGGAATCAGAATTGGAACCAGAATAATTTAATTCCTTATGATTCCCACCTCTAGTGATTAGACTCATTTAATATGAATGGGATTGACAGATGTACAATGAAGACAATTTAAGGCCAACTCCTGTTCACCACATTCCAAAACCATGAGCCTGACTTTCTCTGAACTTTGGAACATGAAGGTTACTCACAGGAAATTATCTCTTGTGAGTATGGATTTACAACAATTCAATAAAAAGGTGCACAGCCACATCCTTTGAAATTGAATTTTCCCTGAGACAAAGTAAAGAGGTCTGGAAACCTGACTGATGCTCTCTTCCCGCGAGGTGCTCAAAGGGAATGTGGATTATGCTCATTTGCCATGCCAGTGACCTCATCAACATTTGATATCAGAGAAGCAGATAATCGAGAGAGCTGTGATCAACATGGCCAAGAATAGAACACACTTATCTGCTTTGTCCAATGAGATCCTCATTCAGGCTTTGGGCGGTGATGAGATAACTAGAGGACAAAGGTGAAAAAAGTGACCGAAAGACATTCACAGATGTGGCCAACATGACCGAACTGTTGTCTGTTGTCTCTTTGCTTAGGCTTATCTCCCACCATTCAGAATAATTACTTTCCTCAAAGTGGATCTCTGAGCATGACACTGTCCCTAGACGCTTTCCATTATTTTGCAGTGTAGGACATGTCCCAGGATCAGCATCCTTGTTGACATTCCTATCAACCAATTAGATTTCAGGATTGGGATTTGGTCTTGGGTCTAATACATTGTATTTACTTCTGATTTTAGGGGGAAGTTATTGGTTAAGGTAAGTTCTGTGATTGGGTCAACATTATTATCAAAAACTATTATTTCCCTCTGCCAATTAGGATGTGTTGCTTGATCCACATCCTTATTAGTCCTGGAACAACATTCTTAACAGCCAATTATATTTAAGGGTTAGTGTAAGGCATAGGGTTGTGGTTGTGTCTTGCATAACATTTTTAACAACCTATCATTTATCTCTGAATTTAGGGGTAGGTATTGGTTAGGAATAGGATTATGTTTGGACTTAGGCCTTGATCTTACTAGGGCTGTTGATTTAACGCATTCATTTATTGTGATTAACTTTTTGAAAAATAATGTGACCATACATAAAATCTGTAGTAGAAGCCTTGATGTTTTTTTCATCCTGCAGTCAACAGGGAGCAGTCAGCGCAACTTGAGTCTGTACCATAAACAGTAATGAGTATGTACGTCGTCAAACCAATGAGAGCATGCAGCAAAAAAAAATAAATAAAAAAATAAGGAGCCTATCAACAGCTAGACGGAGCACAAAGGAAAGCAGGGATCTCAAGAACATTTTTCAAAGTTTCAACCAACTTTTCATTTGACATAGATCTAAATGTTTCCCATCGGTGTGCTTGGCCCCGTAATTGCTGCTTGCAGCTATATTTTATATTATTTTTTATAATTATTTAAATCATTATACATTATCTTTATTTGGCGGTCTTTTTTTTTTTAGCAAATACTGATATAACTCTATGAATTAATCAGCACATCCTATAATTAACTTGATTACAAACTGTAAACTATTGACAGCCCTATTATTTATCTATGGTACTTGATGTTTTAAGGACTAACAAAAGATGCTTCTGGTTGATCCAGCAACACATTATACTTTATTTTGCACAGTCATTATTGTTGTTAAGTCGCTCTACAGTGTTGTTAATGTTGTCCTCTACATTTAGTTACCCTTGTTCAGTTATGTTTGCTACTTTTTTTGATAGTCAGGCAGATTTTTTATTTTTTCAAATAAAAGTGGTCTGGTGTGTCAGCTCTTGCTTCAAGTAATACCCCCTTATAGATGAAATTAGGGTTTCCCAAAAAAACAAAAACCTTCCTTTACCTTCACTACAGCTTGATTTTAAAGAGACCATTAAGTAGTTGTTTATTTGTTCAACGATGCAATCTGGAGGCCAGTTTCTCCAAACCTCAGTACTCCCAACTCCTCCTCTTTCAAGCCCTATCTTTTCCATTCTCCCCTCCCCTTTCCCTTTCAAAATTTCTCTCTTCCCATCCGCCTCTATTTCTTTAAGCTTCATCATGATCTAAATCCTCTGTGCAACCTTTGCTGACCTGGCTTCTTTTCAGATGTGGTTGACATGATCCTGAAGTTTAAAGTGTATTGTTTAAAGAGTAGATTTACATGATTGGGCCTCTAAAAATAAACTTGCCATTCCCTTACCTAAAGGCCCACAGGGAGGCCACTATAAGTGTGTACATGTGTATTAGGGAACAAACAGCATGTTAATAATTTAGGCTAAGTTGTGGACTGATTCACGAAATTCCTCCAGTCAAAAACAAGTAAAAGTAAACAACCTAACACATGTGGCTACAATATTGTAGTGAGAGAAAGAAATACTGGACCTGTCCTTATCTTACCACAGGATTTAGTGAAGTAGCTATAGAATGATGCAAATTCACATTGTACGATGACAAAAAAATTGTCAGCTGTCCCAAAAAAAAAAATGCTCGTAGCATCAGCCTGATCTCATGAAAATAACTGTGGCGACATTTTTGCAAAATGACATTATGTGTTTCCTTACACGTATCACTATCACAGCAGTTCTGAGGTGAAATGACCACTGTGTGGCGCTAATAGAGAGTTACATTTTCTCTTACACAGATGAGATTTTTAGGGTTAATGCTCTATCAAGTTTTAAATGTACAAAACTGACCTCCCTACCCTAAACCTTAAACCTAACCGATTGTGTCATATAAGCAGAGGTGGGTAGTAACACGCTACATCTACTCTGTTACATTTACTTGAGTAACATTTTGAAAAAAAATTACTTTTAGAGTAGGTTTAAAAGTGGGTACTTTTTACTCTCATTCAAGTAAATTTCTAATTAATTTTTTTAACTTTTACTTCTTTACAATTGGTGGCGTTCCTGTCGTTAAATTACTGGGTTTAATTTTAATTAAGTGTAATTTATTGAGAGATTATTAAATGGGACTTTTATGAGAGGGGAAGTTCACACAGCTGCGCACGCTGCTGTCACAGACTGTCACTCAAGCTATCACTGCTGCAGCATCAAACTCTTCAAAGTGAAACATTTCTTCGCTCTGCATAGTGAAATAAATAATAGTTTCGTCATGCAATGCCTTCATTTAACACCAAGACAAGTGGATATTTCAAGATTAAAATCACAGCTCCAACTCCGGCAGCATGCTGAGGTAAGTTTTGGCTCTAATCCTAACGCGGGCTTTTCTGTGTCATGTGATGGTCATTTTCAGGGTGATAATGTAACTGGGCTCTTATGACATCAGTTTTTAAGTGTACATTTTTAAATCAGTGCAGCAATATATCAGTGCACTTTGTCCCACGTCCAGCATTGTCCACCCTCGCGGGGGTACTGGAAACTATCGTAGCTACTTCAGGCGGATTAACTGTATAAATCCATGTAAACATCCAAGTTAAGTGTAAATAAATTCATATTGCTCTGCCATGCGTGCGATCGACAACTGGAGCGCAAACAGACAGCATTTCTGCGAGTGCACAGCGAGGTGCACAGGGCGCATGTGTGAGATGTGCGGGCGCGAGGCGATCGTATGGTGAAGAGTGGCTGTGTCAGAAATCGTTCACTCGTTCACTATTTCCTATATAGTGAATGGCAGTTAGTGCACTATATCTCAGCAGTGAGTGAACTAAATGAGTTGAGTGATTCGGACGCTGACTATACACCGAGTGTTGGAGCAATGGGGTTGTTGCAGAAACAACATCACATATGAAATTTTTAAGTACATTTTTAATTACAATCAATCTTCATTCTGATTGCCATTTTTTAATATATACTGTGTTAATATAAAGAGTAAACACATTTTATCAAATAAAGAGTACATTTTAAAATGTATCTGTATGTTTTGCCTCTCTATGTTATTATGTTATTTTAATCAAGTAATGATTTGTCAAAAAGTTATTTAATACATTCAGCAAGAAATAAATCAGGAGTGAAGGAAGCAGTAAACTCCCAGCTGGTACGTCTTCCCCATGGTGGATTATGGGCAATTAATCATTGCCGAGTATACATCAAATGTATACTCGAATTTAGAGTGCATTGTGGGTAAGAATGAGTGAACAAAAGTAGGAAACGAGTGGCTCACTCAGAATTCAGACACTTCTACAAAATGGCAGACACCCGAAAAAGTGCACTGTAGAGTGTTCCACGACCTGGGTTGGTGCCATACGCACTAGGCTGCGTACTCTGCATTTAGAGAGTGGCGGTACTGCTGTACAGAGCTAATGATCTAAATTCTTTCGACACTGAAGACTGTAACTACACTGAAAAAAGAATCCACACAGGACTTTAAAAGCTATGAAATAGCGAAAGAAGGCATTACTAAAACATGATCTTGCTTTGGTTTATATTTCAGCATTATATATATAATGTCCTCGTGAGACATTTTCACGTTTTCATTATAATAATTACTAGAAATGTTTCCAAACCTCTCTTCTTATTGACAAATTCATCCAGATCTGACATGAGCTAAATAACAAAAATTAAAATTCTCATTATTTACTCACCCTCATGCCACCCCAGATGTGTATGACTTTCTTTCATCTGCTGAACTCAAATGAAGATTTTTAGAAGAATTTCTCAACTATGTAGGTCCATACAATGCAAGTGAATGGGTGGCAACATTTTAAAGCTAAACAAACAAACATAAGTCAGCATAAAAGTAATCCATAAGACTCCAGTGGTTAAATCAGTATCTTCAGAAGCGATGTGATAGGTTTTTATGAGTGTTAGATTATATAATCCTATAATCTATGTAGTTCGACCTTTTCGCCCCCAGCACTCTCCGTTGTCCTTTTGCTCAGGAATATGCTTGCAAGGGAAGAGTCAATAACAGACATCTCTATCTGTGTGCCAGTCTAAATTCTTCGCTATCAGAATACCAGTTTATACCAGTTTGTACTAAAAGACAAGCTTAAGAAATCCTTGAGCTTCAGATAAGGAGAGCAGAAGGAACAGAAAAACAAGTGCTATGTGTCAAGACTAGTGACAATGGAGGCCCAAAATGAAAAAGTAGGCCTGAAACTGAGAGCAAATCTATATTTCTCACAATGAGAAACAGATCACCTTCACATTCTTCTTCTTGTGTTTTTGGTGATTCACATTCTTCTCTGCATATCGCCCCCTGCTGTCTAGCAAAAAATGACAAATATTGATCTGTTTCTCACCCACACCTATCCTATCACTTCTGAAGATATGGATTTAAACTCTGGAGTCTTATGGATTACTTTTATACTGCCTTTATGTGCTTTTTGGAGCATCAAAATGTTGGCCTACAGAGCTAAAATATTCTTCTAAAAATCTTAAATTGTGTTCTGCAGAAGAAAGGAAGTAATACACATCTGGGATGGCATGAGGGTGAGTAAATGAGAAGAGAATTTTCATTTTTGGGTAAACTAGCTCTTTAAAGTGATAGCCATAATTTAATATTCTGACATAATCTCCCTACTCTCATGTTTTTCCAAACCAGTGTGATGCTTTGTATTATGTGGAACACAAAATATGTTAGACAGAATGTTAGGGACTGACAGTCTCGGTCACCATTCACTTTCAAAATATGGAGAAAAAACATTCTGTCTAATATCTCCTTATGGTGTTGCATGGAAGAAAGAATGTCATACGGGTTTGGAACAACATGATGTTGAATGATGACAGAATTTCCATTAAAAATAATAATATTCTGTAATACATGTTCAATGTGTATTATGTAATGGAATATAGGGGAGTAAAGGTCTATTATGTCATTTGTGAAAGTAACGAGTTACTCACTACTTGAGTACTCTTTTAATTGGATACTTTCTTACTCTTACTCAAGTAATTATTTATGTTAGTACTTTTACTTCTACTTGAGTAATTATTTTTTTAAAGTAATTGTACTTTTACTTGAGTACAGTTTTTGGCTACTCTACCCACCTCTCCATATAAGCAAATGTGAGATGAAAAACACATAAGCTGAAACAGCCACATCTTTTTCTGGTGCTTCTTTGATACTTTTGGCTCATGTGCCAACTTGCGTGCTCCTCAGGACTCGTACCCTGGTCCTCTGCATCACAAGTGCAACGCTACTGCTACCGGTAGTTGAGCTACCATGCAATTTAGTGTTTAAATGTCATAAGATAGCATTGTGTGAGGAACAGAACTGATAATCTGCCATTGTACTCATGCTCTGTGTGAAAGTGAATAAAAGTCATTGTTGTTGTAGCGCCTCTAGTGTGTTCATTTCATCAGAAAACCGCCGTGATACATACAACCAGCCATGTAAAAATCATTTTGCAAAAGTGTAGGTATAGCAATATACTGTACATATACATTATGCAGCCAGTACACAAAAATCTGTGTTCAAAACCATATTCTTGCCTACAGTAAGGATTTTACATTTAGAGGCTTCGATTTGGTGGGAAATTTCAGGCTTCTGTCTTTTAGGGTACTTCAATAAGTTAGGTCATATGGGCTCAGCTGACAGAAGTTTGGGAACCCCTGATGTAGCTTCAAGTTACTTGCAATTTTTTTGTTTCAACCACAGGTGCCTTTAAAGAGCCCAGAATTGTGTGTATTATGATCCTGCAACACCGTACAATTGGTTGAAATTTTTGGAGCTCCAAGCATTTGAAGTTGCTAATAGCTTTATTACACTCAGTTAACTCCTTAAGCAAATGGCCAATTGCATGTCTACTCTTTATTCAACAAGTCTGTGTTTTGTATATATTTCCTGACTCATATCGCTCCACGAAATTGTTAACATGGGCTTGGTCCTCTCTAAAACACCTCCTCTTTTCTCCACAGTTCCACAAAGAAGCAGCGTCTTGTTTTTCAAGTGGTGGTTTTCTAAAGCCGCACCATTTGATGTGGGCTTCCCTTAATCGCACAACACGCTCTCTAAACATGAAATGCATTAATTTTCTCCCCACGGCTTTCAGACATTTTCCTGCCGCTGCTTTTGAACATTGTTGTGCAGTCTTAATATAGAGCAAAGGACAAGACAATAAGAGAGACTCAAATTAACTTATTACTTTTGTTGGTATGCATCTACCACTTAGTACTACAAAGGAACAGCGAACCTCTAATCCGAGATGGGACGCAAGCACTTTGTAGTCTTAATATCTTTCTTCCTTTCTGTCCACATCACTGGTTTATGGGTGCTGTGTTAGTATTAAACTAGGGCCTTGGAAAGAAGCCTACCATTAAGATTGAAATGTTGTGCTCTTTGAGGTCTGGACTTTTAATTACAAGCTTGGCCCGGATGGAAGAGCGTCTCTGTCGTTGGACTGAATAGAGGGCTTGCACAACATTGGTAGGCAACCTGGTGCCAGCATTAGAGCGGGCAGCCAGCCCTATGGGCAAACAACAGACAAGGCTGTCTTTCACAAGGATGAATGCAATTCTTACAGACACAGAGGATTCCTTGAAAGATTAATTCAAATCTGAAGTGGTAACCCTTCAAAAAATCTAAACTAACCGCAAACTTGCCGCAAATTTGCCACTCGTTATTTTCACATGCAAATGAGCTTGTGATTCGCTGCAAATGTTGGCCAGAAGTTTGCAGCTCTTCTCCGGTAGTGATAAACCTCCGGCAAACCTTTGGCGCAAAGCTCATTTGCATGTGAAAATTATCTGTGGTGAATTTGCGGCAAATTTGCAGTGAACTCTCAATTTTTGTAAGGATAAATTTGCTGATTGTAATTAAAGGGATAGCTCAAAATGAAAAATCTGACATCATGTACTTTCTATTGTTGTTACAAGCCTGGTTGACATTCTTTCTTCTATGTATTAAAAAGGACATGTTTAGCAGAACTTTTATAGTTTTTTGCAATACAGTAAAAGTGTCTTGAAACTGGGGTAGTCAAGCTACAAAAAGTACAAAAAAGTATCATAAATTTGTGCATTTGATAGCTTTGTGTGAACAACTGACAAAAATGTAAGTTGTTATTCACTGAGAATTTTGCCATCCTTCCTAGCTCTCAAATCTCGACTATACTTCAGCACATTCAAAATATTCACAAGAATCAATTAATTTTGCACCAAGGATGGGTATAGTAAGGAATTTTATGATTCCAATTCCTTAATTGTTCCATTAACAATTATTACTTTGTGGAAGAAATATTTGGAAACAATTTTTATTTTTTTTTATTTTTTTTTCCATTTACTGCCCTCAGTGGTCTGTTGCCAAATTATAAAAGACTTTTAAAATAAGAATGTTTTTAAGAAAATTAAGACTTTTAAAAGATTCTTTCAGAAGCATAAATGCAATCCAATAATTAGTCCTACTGTAACTATATATTACTTAAAAAATTCTAAAACAAAAATGTGCTAACATATTTCATTCATTCATTTACTTTTTTCTAGTAAAATTCCACTGATCACAACCAAACTCATAACGTGTAGGCCCGTCTTTAACTACACATTGTCATATGAACAACCAGTCAGTAACTGCAATGTTTTATTTTAAGTCTCAGGAGCCATTTGTTCAGGAATCGTACTACTCTGGCCACGCTGTGTAATGCTGTAGATTCAGTGGCAGAGAAGCGCTGCTGCTGAGTAACGCAATGTGAAAAAAATATTTTAGTTTAGTGTTCCATCTGCATCGGTGGAAAAATGGACCTTCAGATACCTTTAATGGAGCAAAAAGTTTTTAAAATCATATGGTTGCAGTGTTTTTTTTTTTTTTAATGCAACTGTTCCAAATAAGAACCAGTTATCAGTTTCCAAACCTAGTTTGTATGCAGTTTATTCTTTTCCTTGTCACTCCTTTTTTTCTTTATGTGGTTTCAAGTGTGCTATCCTCCAGCTGCAAGCAAACATAAAATATCTCTGTGTGTGTCATAAATGTGGTACAAGGCAAGATTTTTAAAGATTAAAATATTGATTTACAGTTGAAGCCAGAAGTTTACATACACCTTAGCCAAATACATTTAAACTCAATTTTTTACAATTCCTGACATTTAATCATAGAAAACATTCTGTGTCTTAGGTCAGTTAGGATCACTGCTGTATTTTAAGAATGTGAAATGTCAGAATAATAGTAGAGAGAATTATTTATTTCAGCTTTCATTTCTTTCATCACATTCCCAGTGGGTCAGAAGTTTACATACACTTTGTTAGGATTTGGTAGCATTGCCTTTATATCGGTTAACTTGGGTCAAACGTTTTGGATAGCCTTCCACAAGCTTCTCACAATAAATTGCTGGAATTTTGCCCCATTCCTCCAAACAGAACTGGTGTAACGGAGTCGGGTTTGTAGGCCTCCTTGCTTGCACACACTTTTTCAGTACTGTGGATATAGATACTTGTCTACCTGTTTCCTCCAGCATCTTCACAAGGTCCTTTGCTGTTGTTCTGGGATTGATTTGCATTTTTCACACCAAACTATGTTCATCTCTAGGAGACAGAATGCATCTCCTGAGTGGTATGATGGCTGTGTGGTACCATGGTGTTTATACTTGCATACTATTGTTTGTACAGATGAACGTGGTACCTTCAGGCATCTGGAAATTGCTCCCAAGGATGAACCAGATTGTGGAGGTCCACAATTTGTTTTCTGAGGTCTTGGCTGATTTCTTTTGATTTTCCCATGATGTCAAGCAAAGAGGCACTGAGTTTGAAGGTAGGCCTTAAAACACATCCACAGTTACACCTCCAATTCAGTACACCTCCTATCAGAAACTAATTGTCTAAAAGCTTGACATCATTTTCTGAAATTTTCCAAGCTGCTTAAATGCACAGTTAACTTAGTGTATGTAAACTTCTGACCCATTGGAATTGTGATATAGTCACTTAAAAGTGAAACAATCTGCCTGTAAACAATTGTTGGAAAAATTACTCGTGTCATGCACAAAGTAGATGTCCCAAACTATAGTTTGCTAATATGAAATCTGTGGAGTGGTTAAAAAATGAGTTTTAATCACTTCAACCTAAGTGTATGTAAACTTCTGACTTCAACTGTAGATGGTACTTTGATCATCATTAAACTATGTGACCTACTGAAGCTCCTCCTTAATTTGCTTATTAATGTAATGATGCTGACTGTTATCCATTGAGTCTGCAAGTGTTAAACCAGTAAATCACAGATCTTTCTTCCACTCCTGGCTGGTCTTCTTTCCAGCAACCTCTTTGAGAACTCTATTTTATATTTTAATGTGTTTTGTTTTTGGAGGAACTTCAGTTGTACCCTGAATCCTTTGATGTTGTTGCCAGGGTGCTACTGGACAAAAGAGTCTCCCATCAGCTGGACTTAAAGGCAGGGGGTGCTGGTTAAGAAACAAGAGAGGACACGGTGCGAAATAAAGAATCAAAGCAATACCAACAGGCCTCGGGGGGCGGAGGACTCCACGTGAGACTAAACTATGTGTCCCATCTTAAATCTGACAGGGGGCTCGCATGATGCCTTTGTTATTTTATGTTCTTTGTTTAGTGCTTGTCTTTGTATGTGAGTGGGAGTGAGTGGTCTGTTTGTATATGTAGGCGCATACACAAATGCATTCCTACACAAAAGCAGGTGATATGAAAGAATCGCAGATGGTGATTGGAGAGGCACTGGCCTCTTTGCAAGTCTTAGTGTTGTTCTTTGGTACAATGTTCATGACCTCTCCCACAGTAGAATGTGGTGTGCCCTGTATTAGATGCCTTTATGTTTGCGTCCTGTGCCCTTGCAGCCCCATCATGGGGCTCAGGACTAGTGCCCCTAAAACCCCCATAGTAGGTCTCCACTTGCCTGGGGAGCTGGATTGAGGAAGCTGCCTTTGGGGAGCTGGCAACCTTTAGTGACAATCTCATTAAACCTGCAACCATCAATAGCCAGTTTATAGTGCTGGTTACTCAGTGTTGTACGACAATTAAAGTCATCACCAAGGTGCAGATATGATCTCTTAGGGAGGATTTCAAAGACTGGGAAATAAAGATGACCGTTAACCATTAATTTGAATTTGCATTCTAAAGGAAGATTGTACCCAACAATATTTGTTGTAATCATTACATTATCCTTTTAAAACAACAACTCTGAGAACTACAAAGAGAGTAAGGTTAGACACCTTCTGATTCCCTTCAAATGCAAAAACTGCTGCCAACTTACATTGTCTTCTGTGGTGCACATCCAGTTGTGCATTACATAAAAATGACTAATAGTTTGGCAACTCAACAGTACACAAACCTATACCACTTATGGTGTTTTTAAAGATTTATGGTTCAATAAAGGCCCCTTTTAAAGTGGAAAAGTCTGCTAATGCATTTAAATAAAAAGGCCTGTGGTCTGCCAGGTAATTTTCCACAGTAATTAGCAGATCAAAGTATGACGTTCCTGCAGTTCCCTTAGTGTCTGCTATTATACATTCTGTATTTCTCCACATATGGAAGACTGCATCATCTAAGACCACTAGAGATAAGCTGCAAACTGAGGTAGTGAATATGTGCTAAGAGTATACGGTCAGAATTTCAGTCAGAACATTTGTATGTGGTCAAAAAGGAAAACATTTTATCATCATCTGCTCACCTTCGTGTCACTCCAAATCTATATGGTTTTCTTTCTTATGTGAAACACAAAATGAGCTGTTAGGTACAATGACCAAGCTGCTCTTGTCTGTACAATGACTGTAGCTGCCAAGCTCCAAAAATGACCAAAAAAAAAAAAAAAAACAATAAAATTACCAAAACAGTAATCTATCCACACAACACATGCACTATAATCGAAGACCCTGATTTAATAAAGGTTTGCATGTATAAAAACATGTGCAAACTTGATAGCATGCACAAAAAATGTCAGAGCTGATATACAAACAATGTCCACTGAGATTTATTTTTGCTTAATGAATTTGCATTTGCATGACCATGCGCTACACATATGGGTTTCGCGGTTACGCACTGTCAACGTGTTTATATCAACGGATGCGTCTGAAACCAGGGAAATGCTGCCTTCGGAGGCTGTATATGGAGGTGGGAAGAGATGAAGGCATATCCGAATCTAATGTTTGTGTCACATCCTGTCTACTGAGATACCTTCATCTGATCCATTTTTGAAGGCAGTATATAAGTATACTTCGCTGCTTATGAAATCCCACAATCCTGTGCTCCCGAATCCATGGTGGATGAGCTGAAGAAAAAAATGGTGGCTGAAGAGGCGGTTGATAGCAAATTTGTGTATAAATGTATGATTTTTCCACTTTTTCCAACTTTTGATTAAATTATCTAGCGAGAAAATAGTATTGCAGTTATAAAATATGCACTTGGTTATCGGCAAAACTCTGCTGATTTTGTTCTAGATTATTAGACCATTATGGTTCGGTTGGACTGAATGAACAGATGCGTGACCTTTAGTGGACACCAGATGTTGATAATCAGTTGCTGGTGTCCTAGCAACGATGTGACATTATGCTGCCTCCATAGCTTGTCCTTAACTAGTTTCTGGAGGTACCTTCCTACTCAAATGCTGTCTGTTGAGTCATTGACTGATAGGGCAGCGAGGCAACAAGACGTTTGGTTTCGGACGCAGCCAACATCTACCGTTAAACGTATTTACATACGGCTCTTCCCACGAACGTCAATGTATGTATGTTTGCGGGAAGACTCATTTGTATGTTCAGGGTGTGATAATGCGGTCCTGCGTTTGGTTATTTCCGCAGTTTTTCTTAGTTAATCAACTGCAATACGTCTATGACATGCACACGCGATTTGACTGCACAAGCAAATACATTTTTTTAGGGTCATTTTTGGACAGTTCCATTCCCCGTTACGAAAAATAGCATTCTGGACATTCTACAGAATATCTCCTTTTGTGTTCAACTGCTGTGTGCTGTCAAATCTATCAATAAAGAGATTTTATGAAAGAGAGGAGATCAGGGCATACAGAAACTGAACTTTGTTATAAGTTTTTATGATCTGTGAGACATCAAACACTGTTTATCTATCTCTTCTTCCATTACCACATTTTAGGTTTTCCTGTCTTTGCGATCATGTCTTTTTCCGTATATGATCAACTTAAATAGTTTATTCAGCTGTAGGTGGACAGGTCTTGTTTCTCCATTAAATAACACGGATGCATAGAAGGGCGGTACTCCTCAGATGACATTGTTTTAAGGGGCCTTGACTTCCTTTAAATATTGTAGCAATATTTCCACAATCAAGAGAGATTAAGGAAGACGATATAAAGCCACAAAAGTCAGCAAGAATTCAAATTTCTTACCTCAAAAAGTGGTGTAAATGTTCTTTTGGTGTGTTTCAGCAACACTGCACTGTGAGAACTTCAAAGAGCATAAAAAGTTCATATGTTCATATTCAGCAATATATGCAGCTGTGCATGTTATGTTCACTACAGCACTATACTGTCCAGTCAGTCGGATACAGTGATGTGCAATATATTTGTACAACCCTTTTAAAACAGCATTTTATGACATACCTTTATGAAACATGGATTTAAACAAACAAACAAAAAAATTATTTGATCTCCTATCCCAGGTAAATTTGTACAAGTGCTCATGTCTCTGCACATGAGCATTTTACATGTTACTGTTTGTTGGGGCAGTGTGAACCTGCCTTAAAACACAAGTAGTGGAACAGTGGCTGTGATCTAGGCTCTGTATCAAAGTGCTTGAACATTAGCATGCATGGGACATGAGGTTATTTAAACAAGTCCTCTTTTTTTCCTCCATAGCCCAAAGCCCTACTCATCCATGTCATGGTGGTTTGGAGGTTCCCTTGGAAATGAGTGTAATGTATCTGGTGAACCCTCTTGCTCTCCTGGAAATTAGTGTTTCTTCACCTTTGTTTGGCAAGGAACTGCTGAGAGGATATCAATGGGAGTACAATTTCCTGCATCTATGACCGACTGCTCGGAAAGAAAGGGCCAAATTTTTCCCTTAAATTAGTGCCCCTGTCATCCAATGAGCTATGACCCTAGCACAGGAACTCTGAGCATTGAGCTGTGGAGGCTGAGCAAGTCCATCAAACTACGGACCTTTTTATGCCCATCCAGATTTGGGGTTGACCAAAGTTTCAGTGCACTACAATGCCAACAATGACCCAAACAGGCTCTCAAAAATAGGAGTTTTTGATTAATCTCTGTAAAAAAAAAAAAAAAAAAAAAAAAAATTGAAAGTTGAAAGTTGAAAATAAGAACAATAATGGCAGTGATGGTTATGATACTTAAAGGGATAGTTCACCAAACCATTAAAGGAATAGTTCACCCAAAAATGAAAATTCCCTCATTATTTACTCACCCTCATGTCATCTCAGATGTGTATGACTTATTCTGCTGAACACAAATGAAGATTTTTAGACGAATATATTTTAGCTCTGTTGGTCGCCACAATGCAAGTGAATGGTGACCAAAACTTTGAAGATCCAATATGCACATAAAGGCATCATAAATGTAATCCATAAGACTCCAGTGGTTAAAACTACATCTTCAGAAGCGATATGATGGGTGTGGGTGAGAAACAGATCAATATTTAAGTCCTTTTTACTATCAGTTCTCATCCCTGCCCAGTAGGTGGCGATATGCAGGAAGAATGTGAATTGCCAAAAACAAAAGAAGAATGTGAAAGTGGATATTTGTAGCAAAAAAGGACTTTAAATTTTGATCTGTATAAAATGCAATTTTTTTTGTCACACTGCACAAGCAGTATGTCTCTGTCATATGTAGGAATGTGATGTCGCTGCACATCAATTTACGCCTTCTTTTGTGTAGCGAAATATTTAGCAAACTATTCAATAGAGCGTTGGAAACATATTTCTCCCTTAAGTAGCATTAATATAGTTAGCTATTTTTGTTAGTAGCTTGAAGTGTAGCCAAACTCTTTTTTAAAAGAGTAGTTTGACAGTACCGGTAACTACTTTACATTATTCTGTAGTTTGGGAAGCTACAGTTTTGAAGTACTTCCCCAATCCTGACAGGTAAAGATGGCTGTTGGGTATCTCTCAATTTCTCATCAGCATGACTTCACTGATCCACACTTGAGTAACACCATCTGGCCCACAGAGAGCGTCTGTGTGTTGGACAGCTCCCCAGATCGACAGTAAAAGCCCCCCATCAGGCCAATTCATAGTGTCTCTCCTGTCCTGCTCTTTGTCCCAGTATGTTGCGAGATGTTCTTCATAGCCAGTAGCTAAAGTCCTTTTGTTTTATGTACAAAAAGGTAAATGCACAGGCGGCTCCTTTGAAGGCTTTGCAAATTTATTGCTGTTTTTCCAGCGGGCTGTTTTTTTAAATTACAGCTCATTGAGATTTGATCTGCACTGGTGCTGTTTTTGGAGTGGCTTTACTTTTCATGTCTGGGAAGGAGTAGAACACTCAGATCAAGGAGGAGGCCAAGTATGAGGGAGGACGGGGCCTGTACACAAAAGGTTATAGGCACTCTTAACTACTTCACTTTGCCTACACTGAAAAATTGATTTTGTGGTGAATTAAATATAGCATAAAAGATTAAGTTCTTTCTACGTTTAATAAATTAAAGCATTAACTTACAAATATCAAGTACATTTTACTTTCAAACTAGCTTATAATAAATATTATTTATGATTGGTTTGTTATCTTTACAATGTGTCATCATGTTTATATGCTAATTTGAGTAAATTTCACTGGTAAATAAAATAAGTACATTTTACTTAACTGTTCGAAGTTGGTGTTCCCAGCATGGCGTTTATAACACTGAAAACCAGTGAGATGCTTCAAAAGTGTCTGCCTGACACGTTCATAGACCGACAATTAAATAGCGCAGACACAATGCAAGAGCACGTCCTGAACAAGTCCACAGATTGACAAATTTAATTGCAAAATGGACTGCTGTGAACTGCAGGCTTATATTCAATGATATGGGAATCAAACAAACAATAGTATATTGACTTCAAACACCAATAATATATTGCACCACAATAATGGCATATATTTCAATCTGAATTATAATATGATATATTTTGTATTTATAATTTTTAGAATTATTTATATTGAATTATCTTTATTTAGTGGCCTTTCTCAGCAAATATTGATATGCAATTAATATGCGATTAATTCAGCTAATTATGTGGCATGTTATGCAATTAATTTGTATTACAAATTTCAATCAATTAACAGCCCTAATAATTATATCTTATTGTTTAATAATTGATGGACACTAATGAAAAAGGTAAGAATATTTAGCAAAATAGCTGATATATGCACACCTGTGACCCCTGTTGAATTGTGCATTTATGCGGCAGGTTGCATTGTTGAATGGCTACTGTGAACAAGTGCTTCATGTGCTTATGTAGCCTACAGGTAGTGTAGGAAATATCGTAATTGCCAGTTCCGAGCACATAAATGACCAACCACAATCGTATTTATACGTAAGAAATTCGGAATTCTAGATGATACCATAGTTGCCTATGGTTGTGTTGGAAGGGGTGTGTTGTCATGAAAGATGATAGAAAGCAATGATTTTGCTAAATTATTTCAATAATATTAATTTGTTATAATAGCAATATACTAACAATGAAAACAGATATTATAGTCAACGAATGTAAAGCTAATGACTCAACCATAGTGGTTTGTTTTATGCAAATGAATTAATAGTTTGTTATATAACATTAATAAATTATATAGATGGTGTAAAAGTTATTCAGGTGTATTCACTTATGCATATTCACCGATACAACAGAAGAAAAAAAATAGCTTCTGCTGTTGTTTATTGAGTATTTGCTGTAGTTAGCTTCTTCCGTATTTTGTATCCGACTTGAATGCATTAAATATAGTTTAAATGAATGCGCAACTCGGATGTAGGAGCTTTCCAGGCACTTGAAGCCAGCATTTACAAACCATAATAAAAAAGTTCTTACTTGTTTGGGGCACGTTTTGCTCGGTATTTTCACACGCTTGCAAGTAAATAATGTAAAGCTGTCTTTTCCACAGAGTCACATAAATATATCTACCGCATTATAAACGATATAGCAAAATCTACCATCCAGCCCAAGTAGTGGGCATTTGTTCAACAATCGCTGATCCCAGAGTGGATGGGATTGCCATGTGTTTGACTGCTCTGTGGGCCTGTCGAATGTGCCATGTGAGTAATAGCTCTACCCTCTTCCTCCCTCAGACCAACCGGTTTCCAACAGCTCTGCTTTATTTCGGCTCTGATGTCAAGACAGGTTGGTAAATCACCTCTGCCGCTCACTCTTTGTTTTATTAGATTTCCTGCCACAGAGACGTAAAATCAGTTTGAATAGCGTCTCCTTGGTCTCTTGCCATAAACAAAAAAAAGAGGCCTTGCTTTTAAGCTCTTCGATTTTTCCTTCTAATCCAACATTGCAATTTGTTTGAGGTTTTATGCATTTCGAAAATAATACAAATCTTGAGGTTTTAAATTCAACACAATGTAATTACGCAAAAGGTGCACTAACTAACCAAAACAAGGCAAAACATTACTCACTAACATTAATTCATCTATAAAGCGTTCACAATGCCCAGTATTTCACAGCTGAGACATTCAAAAGATCCAAGTTTTTATGGTCGTCATTTCAGATTCATAAATATATAAAGCAGTTTGGCAGCCAGTGCCATTTGAGCTCAGCAGGCAGATTAATTTGTTGCAAGGCGCAAGTAATCCCTGTCTAAGCAACATTCAGTGCAAGCTTTGGATCCTAAACTTCAAGGATCCAAAACCAGGAACAGAAGCAGTTAAGATTTTTTCATTTACAATTATTACCACACCTCACTTGAAAGAATGCCAAGAGAGTTACAAGCAAACACTTGCTCATACAATCCTGCTAAATTTTCTTCTAGCAGATGAGGTCTAACTAAGGTGTGTCACCATACTGTGTTCACCACAAGCACCCTACGGGCTCCTAAAGAGATTTCAGTCATTAGTTGTTACTTTTCAAATATCACCAAGTCGTTGCGTGATCTGGAGTGCATGACATTACGGTGCACTAGGTCTACTAAGCTTCAGACGAGGAAATCCAGGGCCTCTGCAGTGGTGTTTTCAAACTTGAAAGACCTAAAAATAGAGTGCTCTGCTAACCTCCAGTCAAGAAGTCACTTTTAATTTGGGTTACCCAACGCCCCAGTCATTCCTAACCTTTTGACGTCACATAAGAAAATGCAACTTTTATTTTTAGAGTCCTCCCCAAAACTAATTGAAAGACTTTCAGGCATTTACAGGCTAGTGTTATGTAAGGGGATTACCTCGTTGTTACTGCATGCGCCTTGGGCATCTAGTAGGACCTGCATGGTGGTTACCAGCAAAGGAAAGGTGCAGAGTGGCTCCAGAAATAGCCCAGTCTGCAGCCTAATTGTTCACCCTTCTGCACCACCAAGGTCAGTGACCCCATCATCCACCTCGCTTGTTCCGGAAGAGTCTTTTCCGACCCCCGTGGCTTGAAGAGCACCAGCCAATAGGCAGAGCACAGCAGCAGTCCAACCTCAGCCACAGACAAACAGCCAAGCGCCAAAAGCACTTAGGAGTGATCCCAGCAAAGAGCCCTGGACTCCGAGCCAGTCTTTAGAGGAAGGCCCCTGAGAGGCCAGGTCAAGCCGCTTGTGGGCCCCGTTCATGTCACAAAGACAACCAGTGATGAACAGCACTAGATCTGTCCAGGCCACACTTTATGTAGGTCTTTGCTAATTTTCTTTAAAGAAGAGAAGTTGCAATTGTTTCAATAATAAAATACTTGAAAATTTTGAACAAGTAAGCCATTGTGGTTCGATTCCTCCAAAAAGTTGAAACAGTTGTCATGTGTCCATCCAAGTTACGAATTTACACGCAAAACTGGAATATCACAAAAACAATCTGTGAGTAAATCAGTGTTTCCATTCCATCTAAGATAACAAAATCATCACTTCTGCGGAAATTGGCGCAAAATAGAAATGAAAATGGAAGTTGAAGCCACTGTGGCTCTTTTATTAAATGTAATCAATTACTTGCGGTTTAGAGCGTGCAGACAAAATGCTCTGAACTTCATGTTTGCTAGCGTTCAGCGGCGGATGCCTTATGTCTGGGAGCGAAAACGTGTTAGACAGTTCTAATAGGTAACAGTAGCCAATCATTTTGATGGCAGGCTTTGGCATTTCAGAATAACCAGAGCAACATTTGAGATGATATGTGATGATATTCATTATATTCTCTGAGCGAATTATGTATTCACATGGCTTGTTCAGGCAACGTAACATGAATTTTTTTGATGCACACCTATATTACTTTATATTCTATAGAAATATATTTGATAAATGTGTTTCCATCATTAGCAATAATAATCCAAGGCACTTTTTATGGTGTAAAAAAAAAAAAAAAAGTTATATTTGGCTTGTCACATTGACACTTAAAAAAGTAAAAAATCAGTAACTGCACACTGATGCATTTCAGCCAACGTAACCTTCCTTATAGTGTTTCCATCATAGATTATGTGCATGTCTTTTTACCGAATAATACATTTATCTACCTCAAGCGAGCATATACATTTTTTAAATGTTATTTGGAGATTTTATTTGCATCTTGGTGTTTCTATCCAGCATTTTTATGCAATATCTAAAAATGTACATAAAAATACGTGGATGGAAACCCGGCTACTGTGGGGCTATAGAAACATTGATCTGTTTGTTTGAGCAGCCCGACATCACAACATTGGCTTGAACAATGGTGCAAGTTTGGGGCAGGACTGTCTGATCTGTTTATCTGACCAATAGCAGACAGGGTAGTAATAAGAAAATGTTTGCAGTTTCACTTGGTGAGACTAGTGGTGTGTAAATGTCACACTTTGGCTTTAAATTTTATTTGTACAACGTTTTTTTCAAGCTCGTCTATTAGATTCGGTGCCCGATCTTTGACCATGCTGCGTTCTACACTGGGAATACGATCTTCAATTTGACTGACAAATTCTATGAGCAATGGAAATTTAACAGCAAAACATATGTCTTTTTATGTACACACTGCAAGTTTTATGGGGCACCTAAACTGCCCAACCTATTTCACCTTCTCGTGTAAATTATTGCCAGCTCATGTGTTCAGTTCCAACTGACAAATACAACACTTCTTGGATTGGACTGTTAAATATTTAATGACATAGACATGCTGCCTAATACTGTATAGCCAGGATAAGTAAAGAAAATGAGATGACATAAAACAAAATCTCTTAATGACATCAGTATCATAGCACCTGTTTATGCTCTATGCCGACTCAACTGTTTCAAAGTGTGAAGTCAGCCAGCAACAAAACACATACTACAGCTCTTTACAAATGGTCGGAGTGCATACACACACCATACATGGACATACTATCATTTACAACACATGTACTGTGTGCATTTCAGAAGTTATATTGTGGTCTTGTTTGATATGTCCTGGTTCCTTTCTCAGTTTGGATGTGGTTCATCTTTGTAGACCATTCAAGAGTGCCTCAATGTGTTAACTCTGCAACATCAGCAGAGATCATCCTCACAAGCTACAGCCCTGATTACTGACTTATTTGTGCAGGTTCGTCCAAACTCTGCTGCCGAATTGGAGACGGATCAGTCTCTGTCTCACGGGGAAAGTGCTCAGCGCTCCAGAGCTTCTCCAAAGCATCTGGAATGGCTGTTGACACGCCTTTAATGTAGGATCAAGAAAAGCTTTAACTCATTACTCTTTTCAACCCACCCCTCCATTCTTGTCTTAACTGCTTTCGAATGTTTAATAACGCCGCCTTCAGAGGTAATTTGTTCCACTGAGATGCATAAGGAGTTACAATGATGGTCAATCCAAAATTGACCTAGAAGTACGCTCCAACATGCCATGGCATAGAAAGTGATATCAAAATGAATTTAGGTTCTTCTTAACATAAAAAAAAAAAAAAAAAAATCCTTATTGTCAAGATTGCAAATGGCTGGAAATTATCGGTATTTTAATTCTGCATAATTAATACTCTGACTCTCAGACTAATTAGATAAATGGCTGTTCTTAAGAGACAGCACTATTCAGTGTAGTTTAATATAGATGTTTTTGCTATTAAATTGACAGTTTCTTTAAGAGTAAAATAAGACATACAGAGATCACATTCATTTGCTCTTGTGGTTTCTTTCATACTTTGTTCGGACAAAACCTCCAAAATGTGTGTCAGAACACAATGCAAAAAAAGGTCAAGTTCTTCCACTGGTTGGGGGGATGACTGAGGGGGTTCAAGTCCAATAAAAGCACTAAATAGGGGGGTAAAAGCAGAAATGCTCTTTGTAAGAATGCATTCCTAGACACAAATTTGATTTAATAAAGAAATAACATCCTTTTACCGAACACAAAATATTAAATAATATGCCAAGTGAACTGCAATGGGGCAATATTTACACATTTTAGGAAACCATTTTCATGAGAACAGGGTTCCCACACATTTGTAAAAATGATTTTCTGTTCATTTTGGAATTTCTTTTCAAACTTTTCCACGCTTTTGTATTTTCTGGGTAAGTTTTTTTTTTTTTTAATAAGGCTAGTACTCACAAAAAGCAAATTCAAGTGGATGAAATATTTTGAGCATTGGAAAAATGTATATTCAATATATACATTTCCATGACTTCTTAAGATTTACTTGACATTACTTGACAATGGCTGTGCACTGCAAAAATAGTTCTCAATCAATATATTTTTTTTCAGTAAAAATATCTGAACATCCTTAAACAAGATACATTTACTTGACAAGAAAAATGACAAAATATTAGGTCTTGTTTTCAGAGAAATCTGACACAATTTAGTGAACTTTGTGCTTAAAACAATGGGGAAAAAACAGTCCTCCATTGAATTAAGTTCTTACACCATCGGCAGGGTTGGGGAGTAAGGGAATACATGTAACGGGATTACATATTTAAAATACAAAATATAAGTAACTGTATTCCACTACAGTTACAATTTAAATCATTGGTAATTAGAATACAGTTACATTCAAAAAGTATTTTGATTACTGAAGAGATTACTTTGCATTTTATTGTCATTTGTTTCATTTAATATTTAGTGCTTTCAGATGGAAAACATTTAGACATATAAATGATGCGATCCAAAATGCATTTGAACAGTGGTGAAACACTTTCTTATGATGTGTTACATTCATACGAGCAGACAGAGAAGTAAGTTTGAAGTAAGTTTGGAGCAGAAGAAATAGAAATAAACCTTGTGTAAATTGTCAGCTTTACGCTAAGATAAAATGCTATTTCTAGCATTTTACAATTTAATAATTGTATTTATTCATCACACATTATACATATATACAGTGAAATTCTTTTTTTTTTTCACATATCCCAGCTAGGCTGGGGTCAGAGTGCAGGGTCAGCCATGATGCGGCACCCCTGGAGCAGATAGGGTCAAGGGCCTTGCTCAAGGGCCCAACAGTGGCATCTTGGTGGTGCTGGGGCTTGAACCCCTGACCTTCTGATCAGTAACCCAGAGCCTTAACCGCTGAGCCACCACAGTAAGATCTTTGATATTAGGGCAAAAATCGTATTCTTGATAATAATTTTTGTATTGTATTTTGTATAGACCGTTAGATAATGTCCATAATATGCCAACGTGAATACGTCAAACAAGAGACTGCGTGAACTCCACCCTCTCGCGAAGCTTACCGGAACCGAAGGATTATATTTAAAAAGTACTTAAATATTTATTTTTTTGCACCAAAAATTCAGCGCTCTCGTGAATGCGTATAGACTGCTGAATGGAAGTGATGGCTTATAGTTAAAAAGTACTTAAATAAATTTTATTTTTTTTTCACACCAAAAGTGATCGTATCGCTTTAGAAGACATTAATTTAACTGCTGGAGTCGTATGGATGACGTTTATTCTGATTGTCTGTTATTTTTGGAGCTTCAAAAGAGAAATCTACATTCACTTGCATTTTAAGGACCTACTGAGCTGAGATATTTTTCTATTTTTCTTCAAATGTGTTCAAAACCTGGGATATCATGAGGGTGAGTAAATAATGAGAGAATTTTCATTTTTGGGTGAACTAACCCTTAAAGGATGTTTAGAGTTTCTTTTTTACTGGAAAACAAGACAAAAATACTTCAGCAAGATTAAAGCAAATGGGCTGGTACACAACAAGCAATATGTATTGCAGTTATCCTTAAATCCCCAAGCCCTTAACAATAGTGCTTGCCATGTACTCTGTTTACCCAATAATAAACCCAAGCGAGCAATCCCTTTCTAGCTCCACTACTGGAAACTTACTGGCCACAGGTTAAACGGACTCCAAGGGCACAATTATCAGAGCGAAAGATTTTCTCTCTGCCATGATGAAAGACGGCGAGCCCCCCTTGCGCGACTGAACGTCTTATTTACCCTCAAAATTATGTTCTTCTGTTCCAATTTGTTTTGTTATGCTTCCACTAAAACCGAACAACTACGCGTGTGGTCGCAGTAATTTTTCCAGTCTGACACTCCGCGCACACATTCCACCCTGTGTCCTCTCACCTCCGTGACACCTTCAACTATTCCACATTGCAGGACAGCGAGGGGAAAGGGGAACTTCAAAGTGGCCGGAGGGGGGTGCTCCTTTTTCCTGCCACTTGTCATCATCTAAGGAGCTTTGCTGCCTCCCTTATTACTTTAATCAATTCCAACTGCTTCAAGAGGCTTTGATGGGGGAGCGGGGCGAAGCATGCTGGAAGCACCTGCTGCTGAGCGGAGCACAGGTGGCCTACAGAGCCACGACAGGGTGAGAGTCGAGACCTCTTTCCTGGGAGGCAATAACACTGCTGGTAACCAGCAGGCATTCCTACCGTCCAGTCTTCACAGAGCACTGATGCAGTTAAACTACTAAACAACATGAAAGACTGATGATAACAAGATCACAACAAGAAAAATAACTAATAACAATTAGAATTGATTTTATTTATTTATTACTAGTCATTCATGAAATACTTATACACAGTCAAGACAAGGAGCTGCAAAGGAGATGAACTGAAATCCAGGTTGTTTGTGATCCAAAGAGCTAGGTAACATCGCCATCTTCTGGCTCCACAGCAAAAATTAAAAATCAAGAAGCTGCAAATGAAATTATACATTACTTAGAGGAAAAACTTTGGTAGTTGTTGCAAAACATGCAGAATTATGCATTGCTGACTGATAGCAAACAAAAATTATATTTGGCATACTAATTTTCATAAAAACACAGAAACTCAGTTAAGTAAAAACATTTAGAGCACTGAGCCGCATTTTTCAAAAAAGGTTTTGCAAAACATTAATATGAATCAAATCAATAATTTAACACAGGAAAAAGTACAGGAGAAAGCATTGATTTTGCTACATTTACATATCTCATCCAAGAACATATTTTCCTCCACCGAAAGCGGAGCGTTTCGAAAAATGCTCTCCATTACCACATACTTTGTAAAATAATAAAGCTAGGAAACTGAAAACAATTAGTGTTGCTGTGGAGAGTTTTTATTTAATTTTTTTAAGAGTACTAAATAAGACCGAACTCAATTTTTGAAAAACTCACAAACAACATTCAACTCACCAACTGTGGCAGAACCTTTTCAAAGTGCTCAATATCAACGGTGTCACAGTCCTCACTGTCAGCCTGTTTAACTGTTCTGCGTGCCGCCTCTAAAGCATTAGGACATCATATTAATTGCATTGAAAGAAAGAACCAGGACACACTTTACAATGATGAAATTACATGCAAGTCATCCTAGGTCATATGATGGATAGGTACTGAAACATTAGCAATTATACATTTATTTATTTATTTCTATTTTTGATGCATATCAGCAGCAATGGCTATATTCATGGCAAAGACAACAGTAATCAAATTAAACAATGTTTACAATAGTTTGACAGATACAAAAATCCACATATATAACAATACAAATTGTATAGAGTTTTTCAGTTTAATATGTGATAGGAATTCTAAAAATTCCTTTTAAGACCTTTTTGAAAATGTCCATCAATATATTTTCTGAATAAAACCATTGTCTAATATCATTTAGATATGGACATTCTATCAAAATATGTTTTACGCTCAAGAAATTCTTACATAGATCACAAACCGGTTTCTCTTCCCCTTTCAATAAGTATGAATGAGTGAGTCTTGAGTGACCAGTTCAATATCTCGTATATACAACCTGGTCATATCTATTTTCAAAGAGGAGATAATAAACTCCTTGATTTAGTACTGGGTTCACTTCATGTAGTTTGTTATATATGCATTAATTCCATTTGCTGTGAATGTACAGATTCAATATGAGTTTAACGTCAGATGCTGGTATATTACATTCTGTCATGTCCAACTGAAGTGCTTCCTTAGCCGCTTTATCTGCCTGTTCATTGCCAGACAATCCCATATGGCCTGGCATCCAACAAAAGACATATTGAAATCTAGTCCACTTTTCCTGTTTAATAATTGTAGGGTGTTCTGTTTTCAGAGCTTCGAGTGCTTGCAGGCAAGATTTAGAATCTGTACAAATTAGAAAGTGACGTTGTTGTTCCTTTTCGATTTGTTCTAAAGCTAGTAATAATGCACAAGCTTCTGCTGTGAAAATGTAACTTTGTCCAGGAATACACTTGCCAAAACATTTTGGGCCAATCACTACTGCTACAGATACATGATTGTCTGACTTTGATCCATCTGTGTACACTGGTTCATGAGATGGTAAGCTGCATCTTATGTCCAGGAATTTCTCCTGGTAGACATTTGGATGATTTATCTTTTTAGTATACTGAGCCAGGTTCATCATGATAGTTGTTTTTTTTTATATTCCAGGGTAGTATAGGGCACAGATGTGTCGATGTTAGGATATCCAGATTAATGTCCATGTTCTCCAAGTGTGGTTTTGTGCGAATTCCAAAAGGACTGATGTACCTGGGTCTGGCTTCATACAGGTGTGAATGTTGAGGATGAAAGACTGAAGGATATGCTGGGTTACTTTCATTAGCTTTTAGTTTAACTGCATAGTTAAGGGCCAGTTTCAGCCTTCTGTTATATAGTGATGGTTCTCTTGCTTCTGTATACAAGCTGTGGATTGGAGAGGTCCTAAATGCTCCTAGTGCAAGTCTCAATCCTATATGATGTACTGTATCCAACATTGTAATATATGCTTTCCTGGTAGATCCATAAACTGCGCTCCCATAGTCCATTTTTGATCGAACAAGTGTCCTATAGAGTCTCAAGTGTACTTCACAATCTGCACCCCATTTGATCCTTGCTAGCACTTTTATAATATCCATTGCTTTGAAGCATCTATTCCGCAGCATTTTGATATTAGGGATGAAGGATAGTTTATTATCAAAAGTCCTAGGAATTTTGTCTCTTTTATGACTTTTATAGGTTCACTTTCCAAAAAGAGTTCTGGCTCGAGGTGCATAGATCGCAAAATACAAAAATGCATACATACAGTTTTCGATTTAGAAAATGTAAATCCATTTTATTTATATATATATTTGTATTTGTCTCTCAATTACGTTCATTTATTTGCCTTTATAACAAATGCACACATCATCTACATATAGGCTACGGAATATATTAAGCCCCATAACACTTACAATCCCATTAATTTTAATGCTGAAAAGTGTTACTGAAAGTATAATTCCTTGGGACACTCCTGATTCTTGTACATGCAAATTCAGATAGCACATTTCTTACTCAAACACGAAAAACTCTTAGATACATTTTTTTAGAATCCTTTAGAATGCCATACCTCCACGTAATATCATAAGCTTTTTCTAAATCCAAAAATACAGCTACTACATGTTCTTTTTTAATAAAACCATCCAATATAAAAGATTCTAATCTTATAAGGTGATCAAGAGTACTTTTTCCTCATCTAAATCCACATATTTACTGATCTTTTGGTCTTTTTCCAAAATCCACACCAGCCGATCATTGATTATTCGTTCCATGGTTTTGCATAGGCAGCTGGTTAAGGCTATTGGGCGATAATTGTTTGGATCAGTATGGTCTTTTCCTGGTTTAGGTATTGGTATAACGGTTGCTTCTTTCCAGTTAGCTGGTATTTTTCCTGATTTGCAAATGCTATTGACGATGAATCCTTCCTTATATTTCATCTTTCGTATCATATCCCATACTTTCTTTGTTGGTGTCTGTGACGTTAAACTCGATATGTTTTTTTCCAACTCTTTGTTTGGAGTTGTCTTGGTTTCGTTAATAATTCTTCGTGCTTGTGCTCTATAAATTTTCAATCTGATGAGGTTTTTGGTTGTTGGATGTTTATTAAAGGTTCTTTCTGCCTTCTTCCAATCAGCAATAGCCTTTTTACAGTCTTCTTTAAACCAAGGGTTTCTCCGATGGCATGACTTTGTTGATGTTTTTGGCACAGTTTTTTTCTGCTATTTCAATCAGTATATCAGTGAATTTATTTATCGGATCTTGATATTCTTGCCAGTCTATGTTGAACTTCTCATAACAAAGTTTTTGGAAATTATACCAATTAGCTTTTTTCAATTGCCATCTAGAAGTGTCTTGTTGTATATCTTCTTCAGTAGATGTTATAATCAGTGGGTAATGATCACTTCCACAGAGATCCTTCCATACTTGCCATGAAAAGTCAATTATTATTTCAGATTCACACAAAGTTAAATCAATAGCGGAATATGTTCCATATCCTGGATGCAAATATGTGCTTGAACCATCATTTAGTAAGCACAAATTATTATTGTAAATGTACTCCTCTATTCTTCTGCCTTTGGTATTTGTATGTTTACCTCCCCATAATGTGCTGTGGCTATAAAAGTCACCCATTAATATGTATGGTAACTTTTCTACCATTTTGTTTAGTTCTTGTATTGTCACCGAGGCATCAGGGGGTATATAAATAGAGCACATAGTTATGGTTTTATGAAGAGTTAGATGTACAGCTACCGCTTGCAGGTTTGTATTTACTGGTATGTGGCTGTGGATTATGTCGTGTCTTACTAATATAGTTGATCCACCAGATGGACGTTGTATATTTTTGCCAAAAGTGTTATAGATATTATACTTTTTCAGTGTCAGTTGTCTATCTATTGTTAGATGGGTTTCCTGGAGGCAGAAGGCAATGGGATTCAAAATAGCTGCTAGTTGCTTCAGTTCTGAAAAGTTTGCCTTAAATTCTCGACAGTTCCACTGAATTATATGATTCCTCATTTTCAAGTAGGTAAGACAAGTATCTGCCCTTTACCTTTGCATTTTGGAGACAAGCTTCGACTTCGGGAATTTGTAGTCTCTGTTATTTCAGAATCGTAATTCTTTAAACATTCAGTTTTGTGTGTTTTTCTTTCTTGATTCGATTTTGTTGCATCTTTTTCCCTCTCGAGGACTGATTGTGCTCATTTGATGATCTTTCGTCTTGCTTGGCTTGGGTTTGATTTGTCATTATTTGACTTTGTGTTCCTTGATTCTTCTTTTTCATTGGCTCGGAAGTTCTGTTGCTGACATTTTGTGGTTTCTCACTGTTCACCCAGGTCAAATCAGTCTGGCAATCAGTGGTGCTCATGGTTGGTTTCACCACAGAAGCATATGTTTTCCTCAGGTTAAAGGATGGGGTCTCCTCAACTTTTTTTCATGCTTCAACATAGCTGATCCTTTCAACACATTTTATTCTTTGAATTTCTTTTTCCTTTATCCAAATCGGACATTCTTTTGTTGAGGCTGGGTGATTAGCTGAACAGCTGCTGCTGATTTGATCAGTCTTGAACACCCTGGTTCATGTCCTTCTCCACAGTTGCAGCAGATTGCTTTTCTTTTGCAGAAAGCAGAACCGTGGACAAATTTTTGACAGTTGTAGCATCTCAATGGGTTTGGAATAAAAATATTGACCGGTACACTCACATATCCATTTTGGATCCTCTCCGGAGGTTGGGATTTATTAAAGGTTATAATGTAAGTGCCTGTCTTAATTATCTGTTCTTCTTTTTTGATTGTGATCCTCTTGACATTCATTACACCTTGTTGAGTTAATTCTGATGCTATTCCAGCCTTGTCCATGTTGTGTAACTCTCTAGTGCATATAACTCCTTTGCTGCTGTTCAATGATGGGTGATAAAATGCCTTTATCGGTACATTTGCCAGCATATTTTACTCAATTGACCCTAAGCCAATGCACTTTCAGGTACATCTTGACTAGCCGATTGATTGGACCGGGTCCTTCCAACCTCCCGTCTATGTGAATTCAAAGCCAAAGTATTGTGTTGGATCTGAGTCAGCCGCAGCATACACATTCCTCAAATACCAGGTTCTCGTCCACCCCAGACATGGGTTGCAATTTACGGCAAAGAAGTTGCCCAATTTGTCGCCTCTTACGATCAGCAAGGGGGTGCCAGGGACATATTCTACCCTGGGTCCCCACGGGGGTTAGCAATTATACAAACTAGAACATATTATTTGGGGTACAGGTGCATCTCAATAAATTAGAATGTCGTGGAAAAGTTCATTTATTTCAGTAATTCAACTCAAATTGTGAAACTCGTGTATTAAATAAATTCAATGCACACAGACTGAAGTAGTTTAAGTCTTTGGTTCTTTTAATTGTGATGATTTTGGCTCACATTTAACAAAAACCCACCAATTCACTCTCTCAAAAAATTAGAATATGGTGACATGCCAATCAGCTAATCAACTCAAAACACCTGCAAATTTTTCCTGAGCCTTCAAAATGGTCTCTCAGTTTGGTTCACTAGGCTACACAATCTGCAATCACTGACACCCTTCACAAGGAGGGTAAGCCACAAACATTCATAGCCAGCTTCTTTGGCAGTTCACAGAGTGCTGTATCCAAGCATGTTAACAGAAAGTTGAGTGGAAGGGAAAAGTGTGGAAGAAAAAGATGCACAACCAACCGAGAGAACCGCAGCTTTATGAGGATTGTCAAGCAAAATCGATTCAAGAATTTGGGTGAACGTCACAAGGACTGAGGCTGGGGTCAAGGTATCAAGAGCCACCACACACAGACGTGTCAAGGAATTTGGCTACAGTTGTCGTATTCTTCTTGTTAAGCCACTCCTGAACCATAGACAACGTCAGAGGCGTCTTACCTGGGCTAAGGAGAAGAAGAACTGGACTGTTGCCCAGTGGTCCAAAGTCCTCTTTTCAGATGAGAGCAAGTTTTGTATTTCATTTGGAAACCAAGGTCCTAGAGTCTGGAGGAAGGGTAGAGAAGCTCATAGCCCAAGTTGCTTGAAGTCCAGTGTTAAGTTTCCACAGTCTGTGATGATTTGGGGTGCAATGTCATCTGCTGGTGTTGGTCCATTGTGTTTTTTGAAAACCAAAGTCACTGCACCCGTTTACCAAGAAATTTTGGAGCACTTCAGGCTTCCTTCTGCTGACCAGCTTTTTAAAGATGCTGATTTCATTTTTCAGCAGGATTTGGCACCTGCCCACACTGCCAAAAGCACCAAAAGTTGGTTAAATGACCATGGTGTTGGTGTTCTTGACTGGCCAGCAAACTCACCAGACCTGAACCCCATAGAGAATCTATGGGGTATTGTCAAGAGGAAAATGAGAAACAAGAGACCAAAAAATGCAGATGAGCTGAAGGCCACTGTCAAAGAAACCTGGGCTTCCATACCACCTCAGCAGTGCCACAAACTGATCACCTCCATGCCACACCGAATTGAGGCAGTAATTAAAGCAAAAGGAGCCCCTACCAAGTATTGAGTACATAAACAGTAAATGAACATACTTTCCAGAAGGCCAACAATTCACTAAAAATGTTTTTTTTATTGGTCTTATGATGTATTCTAATTTTTTGAGATAGTGAATTGGTGGGTTTTTGTTAAATGTGAGCCAAAATCATGACAATTAAAAGAACCAAGACTTAAACTACTTCAGTCTGTGTGCATTGAATTTATTTAATACACGAGTTTCACAATTTGAGTTGAACTACTGAAATAAATGAACTTTTCCACGACATTCTAATTTATTGAGATGCACCTGTATGTTGTATGTAAACTGCTCAAGACAGAACGTAGCAGTGATTTTCCAGATGAACGTTTATCAAATAGAATGAGGCAACATTTGTTTTACCTTCGACAAACACTTTCAGCATCTCAGCCATGAGCAGGACAGCATCACTACTCGCTGTGGAAGGGAAACAGGGTGAAACTAGTAAATGTTGTACAGCTGCATGATTTCAACACTGATTTTAAGCACTCTTCTTCAAAGAATGCTGGGTGTGTTGCGCTTTCTGTCAGTATTGGAGGCTGTTAATCTTTTTGATTTGTTGATAATACTAGATTAAATTTGAAGACAGTTCATCTGAACTTGCTCCTTTAGACATATGACCTCTGAGGGGATTTTAAGCATTCCAGAAATATTAACGCTCATAGAAAACATTCATCCTGTCATGAGAGTTATAAGAAAGGTGTGCTAGAGTCTAAATTTAAAATTATGAAATATATAGTTCCGGCTCTTAATCCGATGAGATGTTCTGCACGACAAACCTGCAGTGCATCAGTTGAATTATAAAGAATATTAATGCGCCAATCATTCATCTTTGAGTGTTAATTGCTTGGCAGCCAACAGTTAGGATGAACTATATGAACTGTATTGGGTGGCACAAAATATTATCATGTATTGTGATTAATAATAAATGTAATTATTGGACACTGGGGTCTTTCACAGTGCCGTTTAATTTTTTACCAAGTTCGTAACTTGGTTATAACTAACTTCGGAGCCCCTTAGAGAACAGGGCAGGAATTTAACCCTTGTACGTCAATTAAAAAAAAAAAAGTTACTCAGGAGGTCCTTAGAGGACAAAAATGTCCGCATCAAAAAACTGGCATAACAATAATATATATATTAATACTATTTTCCACTTTCACTGACTTATATATATTTTTTTAACCAACATCAGTCCTGATCATAACTACCAAATATTTATTCATTTTCAGGATTTTAACCCTTTAAATGCCAGTTTGTTTACATAATTCCACTGTTGTTTTTTTTACACACACATTTCTTAATACACACATACAAAACACACTCTGACGTCCATACCAACACACACACACAATTTTAGCTGCATAAGTTATTCAGTTGGCCTGCAGTGCTCTAAAATACAGCAAACAGAAAATAGGAAAAAAGCATGTATTTGCTCCATAGGCTAAACATGATAAAAATGGCGCCATCTGGTGGAAAATATTAAACATTTACATTTTGAATTCAGGGCTCCAGAAAGAAAGCATAATATCATAGAATTCATGATTTATGCTTAAATGGCACTGGGATCAAATATTGTAATTTTAATGGGTTTCGATGGAGAAATTTTTGTCCTGAAGGTTCTGAGTGTAACTATTTTGTGTACACAGTGTATTATAAATGTATTATAGTAACTGAGGTTGAAATATCAAAATTCCCATAAAAACACACATTTGGCAAAATTTATGCTGTTGGCATTAACATACCAAAATGATCGAAAAAACTCAAATGAAAAAGACAAAAATGTCATGAAGGTCAGACAAGGGTTAATTGTGTTAATTGAAATAGTTGGGCAATTAATTTACCATAGTTTTACTACAGTAACGATATTTTAACCATGATATTCACAGTAAAACCATAGTTATACAGGAAAGTGATAACTATGGTAATAAAAATCATAAATTTGGGGTTTATTATGGTTTTACTACAAGTATCATTGGTTTACTATGGTTTTACTGTAGTAATATTGTAGTAACCATGACTGTTGTTTTTTTTTTTTTTTTTCTGAAACCATGGTTTTCATACAAAATACTGTATCCATATAGTAACCATGGTTAATTTTGCGGTTACTATGGTTTACTACAAATATCATTGCCAACATGTCTCAGTGTTTATGACTGCTGGTATGACCGAGAGACTACGAATACGCAAATGAAACCTTTAAAAATATAATTGTTAACATTCCACAATTAGTGACAATTTATAAAATAAACTGTCTCACCTTTGGTTTTGTCCTCCCTGAAAAACAGTGTCAACAGTTTGCTGATAGTTTCCTAAAAAAAATTATATGATTGTTAGTCGTTAAAAATAAGCGCAATTGCAAAGGCGCAAGTATCTAAAAAAAAAACGCTAATTATCCGAAAATCCTCAACTGCCAATCATGCTATGAATTATATGTTAAAGAGGTTAATATAAATTATTTTAAACATACCTTTTTAAACGCGACTTCATCTCCCGCGCACGCCATTCTGTCACGTTGCGTCATAAAGGCTCCTGTAATGTCATTGGTTGAGTTGTCTTCTACGTTGTCTGAATGGCGATATCGACTGGGGCGTTGCTGCCCTCTCGCGCAACACAACAGAACTGCAACGGTTTCGAGTTTTTGGAAAAATCTTTACGGAACTGCAGATATTTATTTACATAAGAAATTACACATCATGTACTCGCTGAAATATGTTAATGTTATAAAAAAGCTCTCATAATCAGCCATTCTATTGCAGACACACACTTAATCCTAATGATTAAATATTAACAGCCAGCGATGCTTTATTTACCAATTTACACAAACTCACAATGCGCTACTGTGTAGACTATTCATATGTGCAGAGTAAAGAGAGCTCAGTCATGCACTTCAATACACGTGTTTTGTTACAAAGACAGAATGTTAAAGACTCCCAAACATTTTAAATATAAGCATAAAAAAGTATGTTTTTATATATGTTTACATGATATAAAGACAGACAGACAGACAGACAGACAGACAGACAGACAGACAGACAGACAGACTGATTGATTGATTGATTTTTAATAGAGTTCAAAAGACCAGAGGAATGATCCTGATGGAGTGATTGATTATAAAAACACTGCCATCATCTGGACAGTATGTGAAATCCTGTGTAATCTTAATTGTTACACTAGTGGGTAAAATAACAAGAAACTCCTAATAAAAATGTGTTCATAACAAAAACATTTCAACTGAAAGAATAAGCCATTAATTTCAAGTAATAAAATATGAAATCAATGGAGACCATGTATCTATAGAATTTCTTCTTCATACACTGCTCTGAGCTCATCATGTCTTTGATTATATAATAAACAAATCCAATACTCCATCAGCTGTTCCTCTGTTGAGAGTCGCAATTCATCATTGCTCTTGACATTATTGTCTAGCCTCCCAACCTTTTCTATGTGCTGCTCTGCATTGCTCCTAACTGGCAATTAAATCTGTCTTGCTGCTGTTGCAGAATCTGCTCCTGAGAGGTCTGATGCACTTTTGATAGTGAAGGCTCAGCAGTACAAAAAGATAAAGGGACTCTGGATCAATCATAAAACTGCAGATGGTGGCCCCTGCATCCACATATGTGGACATTACATTCTGGCTTCGCTATAGGCTATGCTTGATTTATTGAGCAACTTTCCATAAAAATCGGACATTCACTGTGCATTTTCATATTAAAAGTCAATGGACGTATCCAAAAGCTGGAAAATTTTGCTTTCAGAGGTTGTATCCGGAGTTAGGATGAAAATAATGTGCATTTCAAACTGTTCTGAGACCAGTGAAGACAGACAGCACACTGGAGGTTAAGTCATTACTAAATAGGGAGCAAAGGTGCATCTTATAGCTTTCTATGCAGCTAAATGCATTCACTCCTAAAATCCAACCAAAAGTTCAGTTTCAGGCTGCAGATGATGTTTGGACCACTCAAAATATTTGGCAGACATGGGACATTGAAAATCAGTACATAGATTCAGAATTTTATAATGCAAAAATTTATTTTAACATGGTTGTCAGTGATTGGATGATGCTGGCCATTACTTTAAATAAGAATAATTTATTCAGCTTTACAGAAAATCAGCTGTAATGTTTATAACGTCTGACTTTCTATAGCTTGAAATTACTTAAAATTTCACAATTACTAGCTGCTGGAGGGCCTGGGTAGCTCAGCGAATATTGACGCTTACTATTACCCCTGGAGTTTCGAGTTCGAATCCAGGGGTGCTGAGTGACTCCAGCCAGGTCTCCTAAGCAACCAAATTGGCCCGGTTGCTAGGGAGGGTAGGGTCACATGGAGTAACCTCCTCGTGGTCGTGACTAGTGGTTCTCACTCTCAGTGGGGCGTGTGGTAAATTGTGCGTGGATCGTGGAGAGTAGCATGAGCCACCACATGCGGAGTCTCCGTGGTGTCATGCACAGTGAGCCACGTGATAAGATGCGCGGATTGACGGTCTCAGAAGCGGAGGCAACTGAGGCTTGTCCTCTGCCACCCAGATTGAGGTGAGTAACCGCACCACCACGAGGATCTACTAAGTAGTGAGAATTGGGCATTCCAGATTGGTAGAAAAGGGGATAAAAAAAAAATAAAAAATTACTAGGTGCTACTAGTTACAAATCAAAAAGGAAAATGGAAAATGCACACAGTCATGTGGACGTCTCAGGAGGTTAAGAGATTGTAAATGACTGTCTTTCTTCACTTGATCATTAAGTATCAGTGTGTCTCAAATTTTGGGGGAAGACAATATTTCTCATCTGATTCTTTCAACAAATGTTATGATGGAAAGGTTGAGGTCTTTTGGTAAATGAGAGGTGAATACCAATAAAGTGCCATTAATCAGTCACTTCATCTTAACCCTCAATCACCGTTCAGGTCATTTTTGTGTGCACACAACATACTATCACTAACAAAATAAATATTTGTAAAGACACTTGAATTCGCTCATCTGAAAGTCACATGTGGTGCCTGTTTAGTTTCACTTTCACATCTGAAAGTGAAATTTAAAGTGGAGATTTAGGGTAAAAAATTTCTTAAATATTGATTTGTTTCTTAATTACACCAATCACATTGCTTCTGAAGACATGGATTTAAACACTGGAGTCGTATGGATTACTTTTATGTATCCTTTATGTAATTTTTGTAGATACAAAGATCTGGTCACCATTCACTTGCATTGTATGGACCTACAGAGCTAAAAATATTCCTTTAGAAATAATTTGTTTGTGTTCAGCTAAAGAAAGAAAGTCATACACATCTGGGATGGCATGAGGGTGAGTAAATTATGAGAGAATTTTTGGGTAAACTATCCCTTTAATGGCAGAACAAAGCGTGATTCCTTGTGCTTATTTTCCTTCTGCTCCTCTCTAGACAGCAGCACAGTGGACTACACTATCATAGATATAAAAATAAAAAAGCTTCAACTTCTTCATAGTGATGGCACAGTTACCTTTCTCAGACCACAGTCACATAGTCATCATTCTGAACAATCAGTCAATCTTCTGCATCTTCGGATCACAGGTCTAAACTGTACTCACTCCAAAGCTGAACTCCACACACACTTTTCTGACAGTTGGAAATAAAATATGTAAGGTATAATTGACGATGGACCGTTGAATTATTGAAAATTATACCAAGGGTCTGTTGAATGCTTGATTCTGATTGGTTGACAGATGTTCTAAGGTGTGCAATTAATTTCCAGTAAACGCACGGCTATGAAGTAGTTGTAACGTTGTAGGCTGCTGACAATGATAGCAATGATGAAGACGTGAAGATGAAGAACCCAAGTGCAGTTTATTTATAAACGTGATAACCAGTAACCCTAACTATAAACGTGATTTAACAAAAACATGAACTTGACATAAACTAGACTTGACTATGGCATGGCTTGGCTTGGCTTGGCTTGGCTTGACTTGACAACAAAACAACATTCACATACACATTCACATTCAATACTTGACAACTACACAATGGAAAACATGAGGCTTAAATACATGGACATGGGGGAACATAAACCAATGAACAAACAGAACTCATAACAAGCTAATTAAACAATAAACCAATGAAAACATGACACATGAACATGGAGGGAAAACAGAAATCACATGACAAGGGAAACAGGAACTAAACATTTCAAAATAAAAGACATGAATCAACAGAATACACATGACAGTAGTTCCAGGTCTTGACCACATAACGGTTCCATATCACTTCGCCAAATTATTTCAGTTATTTCAAAGAGCCCTACAGGCTACCACAACAAAATAACCAATCAAAACAAAGACAGTAGTTAAGTACATTGGATAAGAATGACAAAAAGTGTCTATAATATCCTAAATGTATTTCAATTCCAAAAAGCGTCCTTGGGCTCCCTCTCTCTCTCTCATCTTACCCACACACACACTGTACAATAATTAAACAAAGACACTGGTTAAGAACGTCAAACAATGTCTTTAATATCCTACATTTACACATACGCGCATACACACACACACGAACGCTCGCACTAACTTGTTACTCCAATGCCGAAAAGCAGCACATCCTCCGTTGCTAGTTCTTAAGTGACTTTTCGAAGTCGAATTAGCAACGAAGGCTTGAGCTATATCAAAGCTAGATACACTTGATCAATACAACAGTTTCTATATTATCTAAAATATCTGTGGGAAGCACCCTCGCGCTGCAGTGCAGTGGGGTTGAAATCTGTTGTTAAGGTTTACAACGGAGAAGCTATATACAAAATGGCAACACTCGCTGCTGCTGAGAAGTGCTTAAACTTACATCTTGGCGATTTTGAAGCGGTTACTTCTGACGAGAGCTACAACCAAAAAAGGTAATCCCAGAAGTGATCTATTTCAGTTTATGAGTTTCTCTCTTTCGGTAACTCAGAAACAAACTCACACACAAACTCTCACACACATGCACAAACTCACACGCACAAACGCACACACACACTTACAATCACATTACATTGCTTGTTACTCCAGTATGTGCTCCAGTAAAGCAGCATAAGCTTCGCTATCCTCCGTTGCTAGTTCTAAAGTGACATTTACGAATTAGCAACGAAGGCTCGGACTGTATCAAAGCAAGACACTGAATCCGTGGTGGAAGAAAAATGGTTCCAATCACAAGAGCATTTTAGGGATGAAAACTGAAAATGTCTTGAGATAAAACATTGAACAATGTATTATGCTGTGGTAACCATGGTATAAGCGGAATAATTGACTCCGGCCCATTGAATTATTGAAAAATAATGCACACCCAAGGTGCATTACTACCTCGGGTGTGCATTATTTTTCAATAATTCAACAGGCCGGAGTCAATTATTCCTTACGGAATTCCAAACGCGATCTCTCTCAGTTTCTCTCTCTCTCTCTCATACACACACACGTGCGCACTACCTTGTTACTTCATTACTCCGTTGCTAGTTCTAAAGTGATGTTTTCGAACTTGAACAGTATCAAAGCTACAGTTGATACACTTGATCAACACAACTTTGGGAAGCACTCTCCTCCTCACACACACACACACACACACACACACACACACACACACACACACACACACTTGTCTCCTGCACTTGTACACACACACACACACATTCCCACACAAGTGGACACACATACTATACACAATACGCATTACACACACACACACACATTCGTTAGGGAAAAACAAGAGTCGTCATGTCATTTACAACTTGGTTACCATGATGATGTAATGTCAACAAACCCTAAAACGACTGTAAAAAATTATAATTTAAACAACATTACAGCTCAAATAATACATGAGTTTTAACAGAAGAATTAATGCAAGTGCTTTTATAAAATTATAAGCTTCACATTTCTGCCTTTAAACCTAAAAGGAGAGAAGACCTCTCAATCTATGACTGACCTCTGACCTGTATCTGTTGACCAACTTGACTCAACCTGTGTTTAAAATATAATCTTTTGAATGATTGTATTCACGTAGTTGAATAGAACACTGTGTTTGGATGTTCCTAGAATTATCTGTACTGTTCACCTATCAGAAAACCTGTACTTGTGAGAGATGATGTCAATCCAAATTAGTTTGAGTTAAGATCCTTGTGAGAAGGAGGAGGGCGGGGCTGGGCCATGACTACGCACACCCGGCCCCCAATCGGGCTAATCAGCCGAGGAGAGGGATAAGTGCAGCAGAATGCAGCAGTTCGGGAGAGGGAGAGCCACACGCAGCTGCAGTTTATGTATTTGTTTTTGTGTCTTTTTGTATAAGTTCCTATTAAAATATTACTTTGATTGTTAAAAAAAAAAAAAAAAAAAAAAAAGACACAAACACAAATACACACATGGCAGATGCATGTGGCTCTCCCTCTCCCGAAACTCAATTTCAGTTTCTGTCTTTAGCCTTTTGGAAATTATGAGAACTTTGTCTTCAGTAAACTCTCTGATTGAAACTGATTGAAACTCAACTTTTACTCCTGGTCATCATTGTTCATACTGTTCTCTCTAGTGGGTCTATCTATATTCCCCTACAAAAGCATTAGTGAAAGACCTAACAAGTGTGGGGAAAAAAAGCAAAAAATAAAAATTGTAATAATTAAAAAAGAATGTCCCTTGATATTATGTCATTGGTGTTATCAATTTAAAAAAAAAAAATGTGTATTTTTAAAATACAGAAAGTTTTGGAAAAGAACTTTCCAGATCAAAGTTCAGAGGAATAAGAGGCTGCTCAAATGTGCAATATACTGATTTCCCTAAGATGTTGAAAAAGTTTTTTTTTTTTTTTTTTTTTTTTCACATGATTCATTTAAATTTGTCCTTGGTGTTACATTGTTTAATGTTTATGTGAAAGATAAAAAAGAATAATTCAATGGTATTATTTATTTTTTCAGTCTAATCAGTAGTGTATGTTTTGTGAAGCTATTGACACCATCTTAGAAAATTAAACTTTTAAGAGAATTTGTTACTGGTGTTAAAACCCTTCATTCGTGCAACAAAATTAAATAGTAAAAAAAATAAAGAACAACAGTCAAATTGTCTTTTATGAATAAAAATAATATAAAGATATTAAAACATTTATACTCTCAGGTTTTATGGAAATATTTTGAATTGTCAACATTTTTTGAAAATAACTCATTAATAAAACCCTGCCATCATCTGGACAGTATGTGGAATCTCCTGTGTAACCTCAATAGTTACATTAATGGGCAAATTAAGGAAATAAATAAAAGTAATGAAATATACCTTGTAAATCAATGAGAACTGCTTTGAGAATTAATTTATGCAGCATTTAAAGACATTAATAAAGGCATTCTTAACAGTAGAACATTTTATAAACATAAAATCACATCAAAAAGTAGTATGAAGGTGATAATGAAAGTATAAAATTTGACAATAAACTGGTGTAACATACAGACACATTTAGTTCACATTTGTTGGGAGTAAAATCAGAGGATGAGGTTTAGTGTAAATCACTGCAGCCAGCGACTGTTGATGTGTTTGTACGCCATTCCTAGTTCATGTGAATGTTTGTATGGAAGTGTTGGTATTGGAGAGTTTTTATCTGCCTCTGCAACCTGTTCAGGACAGACAGACGATAAACTGATTGTCTTGCTGCTTCATATCTGATCATAAATGTTTAAGATGTTAGGGCAAAAACAGTAGTTTGACTCACCTTTGGTATTACAACTCTGTAGATATCTGTCTGAAACCCTCCAAGATGTGGCGGTCCAGCTGCCTCTGGTGCTTCAGCCTCCTCTGTAGATGAATATCTGAAAAAGCCCACACCCTTTGGCCAACCTGATGTCTTGTCAGTCTTGATCTGTTCATTAAGGGAAAGTCACACATGACAAGGGAATTTTATTTCACATTTGACTAGTCCATCACAAATACTAGTGGCTTGTCTCAGTCAGCTCCCTAGTTCAGTAGTCATTCACTGGCCAGTGGGTCAGCCATTTCTAGTGCACCTGTGAAAACCACCAAGCATCAGCTGCTCACTGCTGTGCCTTTCACATCTCATACAAGAACTAAATGAAAGAACACTGTTTTGGTCTCGATATGTTTAGGATCGGAGTATATTAATGTAATTACTTCTCAAATGTTTCACAAAATTGTAAGTGCTGTGCCTTTTATGTCACATCCATTCAAAGAAGTGAGTGAAAGATAGCATCTGCAAATGTGTGCAAGCGTACCACTGTAGCCGGGAACAAGTTTGTGGCACAGTTTGTGGTCACTTCGCTGCCTGTTTTTACTGTTGTTGATGCCATGCTAGAAGACTGCCATGTCGCAACACTAAGATTTTAGGCACCTTCATGTCGCTTAGTAGCTCACTCGCTTCTCTGCTGTAAACGAGGTGGGAATGAGAACACGGTTACAGTGTGTTCACTGTTTGTGTTGCGGTTGGCTCTGTGCCATGATTGTCACATTCCAATGAAGTTCTCGAATTCCGTTGAAGTTGCATGAGACACAAAACTACTCATGACTATGGGCTTCAGTCATAAGGCATCCATCTCGCTATACGGCATCCTCTACTCCAACGTCACAGTGCAGAATGTGCAGATTTTGCGCTCAGAGGTACAATCCCTCCTAGCCAAAGATGCGATATGTAGCATGCATTTTTCATGTTGTACAGAAAAGCTACCACAGCTGCTACATTCTGCTAGCGCCAGGAAGGATGGTGTGCTATGGCCATACTGGACTTGAGATGCTTGAATCAAACACTCAGCAAGATTCCATTCAAGATGATTCAACAGAATTAGTGTCAACCGATCTGACTGACGCATTCCTTCATGTGCAGATCGCCCCTCGTCACAGGCCGTTTTGAGGATTGCCTTCCAGGGGACTGCATACCAGCTCAAAGAACTTCTGCTTGTCTTTTTCTCCCTGCACGTAAATGAAATGTGTTGATGCGGCAGTAACTCTGCTGGGGCTGTGGTGTCCATGTATTAAACTACCTCAACGATTGGTTGTTTTTAGCACAGTCAGAGGAACAAAGGTGCAAGCACAGGCATCTATTGCTTACATACAGTGTCTGGAACACTTTGGCCTCAAAAGTGTGGTGGCAAGTTTCCTTCTTGGTATGAAATCCGAGTTGATGGCCATGTTGGCAAGTCTGATCAATGAACAAGGGCGTGAGAAGGGCATAGCACTCGGCCAAGTGGCCAGACGCAGAGTTGTCACGACAGACGCATCCAACACAGGCTGAGAAGCTCTGTGCGATGGTCGTCTGGTTTTTGGGACCTGGGCAAGGTGCTCAAACAATGTGGACATAAATCACCTGGAACTGCTTGCATTCCTCATGGCTCTGAGAGCTTTTTGGACAGTTGTGCAGGTTCACAGTCTGATCTGAGTCACGATCTGGCATCCCCAGCTGGAGCTGTGAAGACTTGATGTCTGGCCTCTAAACGGGGCTCATCTGACACAATCTGGTTGTCACAGCCGGTGCTCAATACCATATTACAGGCCAGAGCCCCTTCAACAAGGCAGCTATATGCCTTTTATGTTTGCTGATTTCACTACATACAGTGCTGCACTTCTTACAAAAGCGGTTGGATGCAGGACTTTCTCCATCCACGCTCAAAGCCTATGTCAATGCCATAGCGGCAAACCATGCCCCGTTGGGCAGTTTATCTGTGGGCAAGCACCCTTTGATTATAAAGTGGAGCGAGTCGGCTCAGACCCAGTCGTCCTGCTACTGTCCCAGTCTAGGACTTAGCACTTTCTTTGAACACCACATTGTTACTCGCTCTGGCTTCAGTGAAGCATGTGTCTGCTATTTGGGCCTGGTTTGTCTAAGGCAAGCCTAGGCGTGGTTATGTTCCTAAAGTTTCTTATGTGCCTAACCTTGAATGCTTTTTCTCCTCCTCCCTTTGATTCAGACAAGGCACAGAAATTGCACATGCTCTGCCCTTTAAAAGTGCTGCACTTGTATGGTGATCGAAAACAGAAAGAAAATACAGCATCAAACAGACAGGCACAGTTACAACCTCCAATAATGGACCTGTATGATTCTGCAGATCATGTCTGCAGTATTCTATCCTCTTGGCTAGTAGTGCGAGAAGTGTGTGTACTCAGTAGCATGGCGCAATGGTATAGATTCCACAAAGTGTCAACAACTAACGTAGTGTTGAAGTGACTGACTACAAAGAGAACACTCTGGTTATGACTTTCCCTGAAAGGAGAGAACAAGACGCTGCGTATGCTTGCTGCACTACTGATTTTACGCTGTAAAAGGATTTTTTTTAATTTTTTTTATTCCGTGACAGGATCCAGCTTCCATAGTTCTCTATAATAGCACTGTACTTTTCAACATCTACAATGAAGATGTACGATAGCACATTTTACAGTGATGTTGATTAATACCAGCTGTGTTGGTATAATGTGAAAACTCATATTCTTGTCGCAGGTCATTAAATCATGAGTGTCTGAATGTTTATTGGATAAACACCATTGCTAGAGCTCGAATTCATGTTCACAATATAGTGATTCACAACATAAGCCACCAATGAGAAGTTTGAGATGTGTGCTGTTCTACCCTTCTTTAAATGTATCCAATATAAAAGCACTTACAACACATTCTGTAATTGTCCCAAACCTTTGGAAGTAGGACCGAAGTCCAGTCTCTGTCAAACATGGAATTAGGTTTATCACAACAATCCCATGGTCCTGTGAAAAAGATCAACAGGAAAACATCTATGTTGTAAATCTCATACTCTTAGCATCACACAAATATTACAGAATAAACAACATCATATAACAACAGTTTACCCATTCTCCAAATTCCTGAATAGATCCCTCATATTCTTTTGGGAGTCGAATGTATAAGGAGTGTGTGGATTCCATTGATATACAAACATAGTATCTATAAATAATCAGTAGAACAACAATTCCAAGCTTATGTGCTGATGTACCATAAAACAAGCAATTATACAAAACCGGTAGGGATAACCCATTAATCTAATCTTTAAGCAATGCAGAATAGTTTAAAGTAATGATGCAAGAAGATAAAGCTAATGTACAAGAAGAAAAGAAATACATGCCGCACGTACCTTCCTTTGGGTTACCGAATGACAGATCCTGTAGTTGATATGGCGTGATATTGAGAACACAAGCAAAAACACCTCTTTTATAAAGTAGATATCAGGTCAAGTTAAGTAAGATCCTCCCTCATAGAATGCATTTCTGCTCAGACATTCTTAGCTTTGGTCACCATGTGACCAACATTCTTCAGAATTAAATCTGACAGGTTTGAATGAGAGTTTGGAAACCAAAACTTTATGCACTGCATTGTTCTTGTATTACATATGACCATATTGTCTCTAGTGACTATAAAATACAGCACCAACAACAAATAAGGGATTATATAATGACGTTACATTAGGATAATGTCCTAAGGAAACTGGTTGCCTGAGACAAAGGTAAATTCTAAACTTCAGTTGTCTTAATACAAAAATATTTGACAGCAGAATGCCATGATTGGCATTCACCAACAAATTCAGCAAGTATTCAGAAATATTGGTCTTTTACAACATTAAATGTTTTAAAATGTGCATTTATTTGTACATCTTAAACCTCCAAATAACAGCAAAGCGATAAACTTAATTGAATCGCTTTAACATGTCATGGGAAATGCTAAATTACTTTAAATTACATTTAAAACTGTATTTAAAATGACCATCATTTCCTCAAAGATACCAAAATGTTGCAGTTGAGATGCAACATAAAAGAACTGATACAAGACAACAACAAAAAAAATAAAAACATACAGTATAACCAGAAAGTAACTGAGGCATAAAAAAAAAACATATTTAAAAATATTTTTTACATGATTACACAACAAGGACACAACAAAGGTCAAGTGTAATTTGAGTCCAACAAGCAGCTCTAATCCTAGTTTATTTGCCATGCACTGGTTTTGCAGGTCTCATGTTTCCTGGATTAGGTTTTGTTGCAAATGTTCTGTAGAATCCAGCCTTCCTTATATCTCTACAAAGCAATCATTAGCTGACAATGTCACGGAAACACACAACACTGTTCAGAAGAAGGAAAACAACAACGTGAAATTTCAATTGATCTGTGTCTCAAATAAAAAAACCAAACATCCAGAATGGACAAAGGAATGTGCTGACAAGAATTCAGAGGATTACAAAGAAAATCTCACCTGAATGCTTTGAGTTATAACACATGACCACCCTGCTCATTGAGTGCCTGCAGCTTAGCTATAAGGAACTTCTTATCTTCACCCTCCTAGGAGAGTGATTTGTGATTTGAGGAGAAATGTATCCATTAATGCATCCAAGAATGGGGTGAAAACCAAATTTCATAATTATAAGGTTACTGTGGCAATTACTAAGGCAAACATCATTATTGCTTTTATCTTTTGTCTATCTGAACAAATGCCTAAGCATAAGAATTAATTCTGTAACTTGTCCCAAACCATTTATGCTATACCTACATTAATGATAACTCAAATAATGCAGCTCATTGACATAAGGTGTGCTATTGCAATAAACACATAGGTGAAAAAAACATGGACTTGAGCAATATCCAAAGATCAGAATATCATAAAGATGTGGGGTGAGCGCTTTTGACTTGAGCCAGTAGGTAACAGCCTAGAAATCACTCAGAACATCTTAGCAACCACATAGCGACTTCCTGGCAACAACCTACAACACCCCAGCATCATGGCAAGCACCACTCACATTTTTTTCAGAAAATATACAAATCCAGTTATAAATCCAGATATCCAGATGCATTACACATTCATAATCTGGGTAAAACAATAAATAAATAGTTTTGCCTCCAAGAGTGCAAAGGATTTTACTCATTTAAAGAAAATAATAATACTCACATTGTTTATTTGTTCCTGCAACTTTGAAATAACTTTTTTTTGGCCATCCAAAACATGTGTGTGTATGTATATAAAGATTCTGGAAATAGACAGAGAGGACAATTAAAGAGGAATCACCTGTTTCTCTCTATAATAAGGCTGTATACATTAACATTAGTTAATATAATAGTTAACATGAAACAACAATGAACAATACTTTTACAGCATTTATTAATCTTGGTTGTTGATTTGTACACATAGGCCTAATTATAGATTTTTAACATTAAAAGTTGTTAAGGTGTAACGGTTCTTGATAACAATTCAGTTAAATGGCACAGACTTTTGAAGGTAACTCAATCATCTCCAAGAGTACTGAGGTTTGTTCCCGTCACAGTAATGCAAGAGAGCACATTATCTATTTTCAACCAGATCAACAGCGCATTGGCAATGCATTGGCCAAGTGCTCACGTCTGTGTTCATGCACAGTAGGTTTCGGCCTTAAAGGAATAGTTCACCCAAAAATGAAAATTCTCTCATTCTTCACTTACCCTGATGCCATCCCAGATGTGTATGACTGTCTTTCTTCAGCGGAACACAAATTAAGATTTTTAGAAGAAGACATCAACAGAAGGTCGCTTTTGCACTGATGTTTCCGGCCAAACTGAGAATAGATACTAATGTTGGGCCTCATGTATTCAGATAGAAGACAAAGGTAGGCCTAACACAGTTGTAAAACCTAACTCAGGCCCCATATCAAGTCATAAATCTTACTGATAAAAATCGCGCCAAAATCAAACAAAGGGAGTCCAAAACAGACTACAAATCCCATGAAGCCTTGCTCACTAAAGGATCGAACTCTCAACTCTTATTGGATGAGGCACACGACAGAACGCACCTCAACCATGACATCATCAGGAGTAGAAATACCTCTGAGATGCTTCCGGGATTTGCTTCCAGCAACTTTGCTCGCCGTGCGTAGACGCAGCTCATCGCTGCTCTCAGGTGTAGTCTCGTGGCACAAGGAAGTAATGTCTGACTTGAAACTGTGGCCATACAATCTCCATCTCGCTGGACGAGTTGAGATTACTCTGTGTTCCACCGAACACTCTAACGGATCCGAAGGAGACCGCCGAGCAATCTGCATCTTCATCCGTTTGCCTGCAGAAGTGAAGAGATAAAAGATTTCTCTTCCATCTTCAATCAAGTCGACGTCGCTGATTTCTCCGCCAGCCCGCTGAGAATCAGCAGCCGTACCGCCCACCGACAGAGCGAGGAAATGGCCTCCCGTCATCACCCAAGCCTCGAGGAACCGAGTCTGAGTTAAAGGACGGAGGAAAACGCATTCTACCTGTGTCCTCATGCGATTCAAGTAAGAGGTTTACGTCTGGGCAGAGACAGAATATTATAGTGTGTTATTCTTGTGTATCAAGGTTTTTGCTTGTACAGTTTACGGACCGCCATGTCCGCTCATTATTAATACTCAGGGTATTAATTATCACAAATTTGATTTGCTGTATTGTAGTCCAACCACATTGGACTGTTGTGCATTTCCGCCATTGCGGGTGAGACCGGCACACTGAGTTTATCCATTAAAGAATCAAAGACTCTCGACGGTTTACAAGCCATCCACCACGTCTCTGAGTGATAAACTAACAGCTGCTTTCTCTCCCACGATCGCGAAACCGGCTTTGGGGCTGTCACTTAATTCTCTCTCTCTCTCGTACTAACCACACACACACACGCGACCCCTCACAAACGTTCTCGCACACATTTTTGGCTAGTAGATAACTTTGTGATAAAGCTCAGCTTTGTCCCTAAGCTATCGTACAAGCGGATACACGCGGTAACTGGTAGACGCCATTGACTGGTTTCTCTCCGCCCACATTCGTGGCCATATTCTCTGGCCGGAAGTCTCGCGTGACATACTCTCCACGAGAGTCACGTCCGCCATTTTGTGCGTGTTCCTCCTTACGCACACACAATCGCTCTCACACACACACACACCCTCATGTGTTATAGGATTATTTTGGTTTCCATATCTAATCATATCACTGTTTAGTTTGTAGTTGTAAGTCGGAAGTTTATTGACTGCATTGTATTAATTATTAATTGATATTACTGCATAAATAAACTTTGTTATATTACAAAGAGAAGTGTTTTGGTTTGTTTTGCATACACCTGTGTCATGCTGACGGGATGTCAGTGCTCGGATTCAAGCCTTCATTCATTGTTTTTTCCCGAAAATCGATATTCTTCGGATGTCGATTTTCCTAAGAAAACAATCTAATATTGAGACTGTTATACTATCTGGTTATTAGTCCCATAGTAGTATGGGTGCCTTCTTTGTTTCTTTTTGTGCTGGTTCCGCCAGCACAAAAACTATTAAAACTATTAAACTATTCCTTTAATGGTTTGGTGAAGAAAACACAGAATCAAACAGACAGGCACAGTTACAACCTCTGCTAATGCACCTTTATGATTCTGTTGCTCTGTAGCCTATGTATGTTGATATGCTTTGCCTGTGTCTCAAGTGGGACAACTTTCTACATGTGTTGGTGTGTAGTTGAAAATGGTAAGCAGCGAAGATAAGCCACAGACATTACCCTGGGATAGATAGCGTGCGCAGAGAAGTGCAGGTGGTGCCGAAACAGCTCCCACTTCCTTCTGTTTTTATTGGGACTGACACAAAACAAAAACTAAAGTGCTGAGGATGTTCATAACCAAATATACAGTATGTAGCCCAACTCCTTTGATGAAGATTTGGTATTTCAGATTATAATTAAAATACTCAAGCCATGTTACGACATCCCTTCTTGTATTCATTTTAGCAGCAGTATATTCTTCCTATAGTGATGCTACCAAATGTTGAATATATGTTCAGTTTGAAATGTTGATGTATTTAGCATAATAATGCAAGTGTTTTTTAATTAAATTGTTCATTATTAAAAATTAAATTAGAATACATTTTAAGTTAAGGAAACCTGTTTTAGTGATTGTTACCAAGTAAATCGTATTCTCATTTTGGATTTGGGAGCAGTATCTTTTTCCTGAATGTATCAAGTACCAAACCATACCAAAACTGTGACCCTAAAACCGCGATACAATAAAGCCCGTCAGAAATTTGAACCGTTACATACCAAAGATGTATATGTTCATTTAGGGAAGTGCATTATAAACTAACATAAACTATAAATGAAAATGGTTAGAAATTAACATCAACTTAATGTTGAACAAAAATATTGTTCATTGTTCGTTCATGATCCCTAATGTATTATCAAATGTCAACATATAGAACCTTATTCTAGAGTGTTACCAAATCACGCCAAAAAAACGAACAACAACATTTTGGTGGGTATTGTGCCCACCAAACCCACAAGCAAAAAATACTCACAGTAACAGGCCTGTGATAATGAAAAGGAATAAAGGGTTGTCCACCAGGTTTGTGTATGCCCAGCTCAGCCAGGCCATACTGGAGTTCGAATTTTCCAGGACCCTGATCCACTGTTCGCCTGAGAGGAGTATGTTGTAGAGGTTCCTCAATGGCCCGCACTCTGGCGACGGCTCGATCCTAAGAGAACCATTTAACAAATCACAATCGCATTATAATATACAATTTGATGGAAATGATTAGTTTTGTGTGCTGAACTCAGATGCAGTTTGCATTTAATTTGTGTTAACTAACTATTTATTTATCATTTATTTATATCATGTCATTCAATCAAAACAAAAGTTAAACTACTTATTATTGTAATACCTTTTTATTTAAATGTACTTACGTATACAGTATGTATGTCTGTATTTATTCTTTCATTGATTTATTTCCATGTATATTTATTCTGTCTATTTATTTAAATATTTTATTTGTCCTTATATGATAATAAGGGGGTGTGGCTTTCACATTCACAGTCAGAGTGTATAGTGGAAAATTATTTTATTTAGTTTTATTTTATTTCGCATTGATTTTGGCAGATTTGGCCCTCCATAGGCAGTGTCGTGAAGAGAGTGAATGTAAATATTCTTATCATACCTCCACACTGTATATATGACACATGCCAGGGGCCCAATGAATGAGGGGAAGAACAGGAGGGTGATGAAGAGGGTGCTCATCTGTGTCGCTCTCCAGTGCTTCCTGGGTGCTTGGAAGTTCGTCACCAAACTTGTCTATTGAGGGGGTGAGAGCAGAATAAGCCCTCACTGAACAGTGGATATTCTGATGATTCTAAAGCTGTCAAATTATTAATCTGTACTAAACTATTTCAGTGCAAAAAGGTGTGCCAATCACGAGATCACATCTACAAGCATCAATCTCTCTACATCGCCTCTCCACTTCAATGCAGTTGTGATATTATTCAGAAGCAATATCGTACAAACAGGTTCGCTTCTGCCAGGGGGAGTGTAAAAGTTAAGGGACCCCCACAAGCCCATTATGGGGCAAAAACAACAACAACAACAACAAAAAACATTCATGGGGGTGTCCATACAATGAAAGTGAATGGTGACTGGCGCTGTCAGTAACATTCTGCCTAACATGATTAAAATCAAACGAGTTTAGAATGACATGAGGGTGAATAAATGGTAACAGACTTTTCCTTTTTGGGTGAACTATCCCTTCACCTTTTTCATGTAGAACAGGAGAAACAGTTTCCCAGTTTGTACTGCAGGCAGCATCGGAGCAAACAGAACACCGAGCCTGCAAAGAAAACAAAGAAAAGACTGTTCGAAAGAAACTACCTGAACAACAGCTCAAGTGGGGATTAAATGTTTCTTCATGATTAGCAGGGGGAAATGACATTACCACACAAGCATTTGACCATAGATGAGCTCCAGAACATTTCGTGAAATGTCAAACACTAGTTTCCTTCTTCTCAATGACATATTTTGTGTACACAGCCTGAGGGGACAGAAAGTGTCAACAAACCCCGGTGAACATTAGTCACTGTCATCATACAGAATCACATGAACTCACCCCCACAGAAACTCTCCAAAGACAATGTAAAGCATCGCAAATATGAGATCCATCAAAACCAGCCTATAAAGCTCTTGACCAACAAATGTCTCCCAGCACTGCAAGTAAACACAATTGAAAACATTTATATTGTAAACAAACCCTCAATTTACATGTATAATAATCATCTAAAAGATCATAGAAAGAAAATACATCCAAACAAAATGATCATTCACATGCATCCTAATGGCTGGGATTGACAGCTTGATCAACTGCCACTAACTGCCATGATTTTCATGTGCAGCACCGATAACAATATTGTGTTACTGGATTCAGAAAGATCACTTATCACCTGTTTATTTTGTGCTTCCTGCTGGGCAGCAATCATCCTCAGCCAGTGGGAACACAACAGAATTAAAATGCAACCCTTCAACAACAAGTTCCTGTGAAAGAGGATGAAACAAAAATGATATGTGACTCAAGTGATGACAGTCTATTATTATCTTAACAAACTTATCTGGAACTCACTATTATGAACCATGCCAAGTATTACTAGGAAATGTTCAGGTATATGTGCACAGTATTTGCAAATTACTCATAATTATTAGGGCACCTCTACTGCAAAATCAGCAGTTTTTAGCAAATTCTAACATAAGAAAACATAAGACTTCATTATGGGTATAAAACAAAAAGACCTCAAATTCAGTGTATAATGTATTTAAAGCTGAATTGTGTGATATCTGCACCACCAGCGCCACTGAACGGAACTTTGTTTTCAAACAGCTTTGGTCGATCAAACAGATGCCTCAAACCCACGCCATTGGTCAAGACAATGTTGTTGTGTCGAGCTGAATGGGTCACTCAAAACAAACTGCAATTTATATAGCGCCACAGAGACACAGTGTTCACAGTTTTTGAGGAAATCAATCTAAGAATGGCTTACTTGCAGTTGTCTCTGCATATTAGGCTGTGATAGAAGAAATTATTTTAAATTTCATCTATGTTTTTATTTAAATTAGTATTTCATTCTAACAAAAATTATATCACATTAAGTGGGTTATAATCTTTGGTTATACCATTTGACAGCCTGAAAATATAATTTTGTGTATATATTTTAAGAGAATTATTGACCTTTACAAACAGTCCTGAGGGTGTACAAGGGTCACCTCGGAGACAACATTTCCTGTTTTATACTTTTCTTGCCAACATAATGGCTTCCTTCATGTTGGTCACATCACACTAGTTGCTTCACTAGTTTTTATTCTTTTAATCAAATAATACTAAAAGATTATGCCAAACTTCTGTAGCATGGTGGTGTAGCTTTGACATTTTTGACATTAAGAACCACAAAAATGACCAAAATGCAGAATTTGAAAACCTGTTCATCATAAAAAAAGGTGTATTCAAGTCAGTGTCAGTATGAAATGCATTTTCAAATGTTTAAATACTTAAACAAGTCATGCTTGATTGAGCAGCAATATAAAGTGATCAAATGACACATGCTGTTTCCTGCTGCATGCTGGGGAGTTAGACAGGAAGTGAATAAGGTATGAAATATGGTACATAGTGTTGTAGTGTAAAGGGCCTTTGCTGACCTTATGATGGAGACATAAATGTGAACATTCGGTGACTCGTAATGCTCCGCCCTAGATAAGATGTTGAAGAAACCAGGCAGTAGATGGCTGATGCAAGACACGACCAGGGGCATCAGCAGCAAATTCACAGAATCAACTTTCTTAACATGGGATACAGGCATGCAAATACAGTACAATGTATATTATTTCAAATAATGTATTCACAAACACTTTGGCAGATCAGAGAAGGCTTATTTTCAGGAAAAGGTGCCTGGAATTTTGTTTTTCATTTGTAAAAGGGAGACGTTTCACAGCATAACAAGGTTGAAAAGGACAAAGCAAGGGACAAAGACATTTGTTAAGAACATGCATAAAGCTGATATTTTAATTTCAATAAAAGCAAAGTGTATGTAGAAATAAATACAAGTTCTATTTTATATAATGCAAATTTGGTGATATTCTAATGAAAAACAATCAAAGATTTGTTCATATAAAATTTTCATTTGTATTTCAGACTAAACCTAGTTAAATTAATCAAATAACGTGACTAGGATCAGTATCTGTGAGGTTTCCTGTTAATTAGGCTTAATTAGTAAGGCCACGTCCATACTTTGTGTGAAAATGCATCTTTTTCTCTACCTTTTGGCCTTCCGTACACACTGAGACAGATCATTTGAAAATGCTGTCTTTGTCTTGTAGTGTGGACTGGGAAAACGGAGATATTAAAAAAATGGTGACATATTTGTTGTCGTGACAAAGTCATGTGATTCATTCAACCCATGTTTTAGCGGCACTGTTGTGTCTGCTATCTACTTTGATAGCGTTGTTAAAAATAAATCTTACTTTGTACAACATTCACATTGCATTCCTCCAAAGGTGAAGGAAGTTTACTTGGAATTGTTGTCCGGCAGTGAAACATGAGGACAATTCCATTTCAGACCGTACATGGAAAAGACACACCACGCTTCTAAAAAATGTTTCGCATGCACAGTAAGGGGATTTGAGCATTTTTAGACGTTTGAGTTTGGACGAGCAACTTTTGGAAAACATTTGAAAATGGCAGTGTGGACGGAGTGCATTTCAAAAATGGAAACTCTGTTTTCAAATTTATCTGGATTAATGTGGAAGTCATGGGGAAGCAAATGGTGCTGTTTCTTGTGAATGAGCCATCAAAGCATTTCAGTAAAATTTGCAATGTTACAGCATACACCTAGACCAGTAATGGGCGAGTTACTCAAAAAGTAACTCAAAACAAATTACTTATTACTTCTCTAAAATAGAAATCAGATTACTTTACTAATTACTTTATCAAATAATCACATTACTATTACTTAACATTTAATTTACTTTCTAAAAGCTTTCAACAGAAATGTTTGTTTTTTCACAGTGTAGTATGCAGACATTTCATTCTAATGAATGGATTTGCCACTTAACTTCTGATGAAGACAAAAAAAATAATGCTAAAACATACTGTAACATTCTACAGAACTACGTGCTTCCAACAGTTTGGGTAGTGCTGTTTTCTGTTCCAGCATGACAATGCTCCTGTGCACAAAGTGAGGTCCATAAAGAAATGTGTGGTGCAAAGGCTGGTGTGGAAGGTATGGCATTCCATTTTTCTTAAAAAAGTCAACAGCTTTGTACTATACACTTGTCTATGTCTACTGTTATTGCCTATTTTTAAAATATAAAAATTATATTCTTATTGTGCCGTTCGTATGGAAGAACTTGACTGGCTGTTAAAGGGATAGTTCACCCAAAAGTGAAAATTCTCTCATCATTTACTCACCCTTATGCCATCCCAGATGTCTATGACTTTCTTTCTTCAGCAGAACACAAACAAAGATTTCTAAAAATATATATATATTTAAGCTCTGTTGGTCCATACGGTGCAAGTGAATGGTGATCAGACCTTTGTAGCTCCAAAAATCACATAAAAGAAATCTAAAACTCCAGTGTCTAAATCCATATCTTCTGAAGTGATATATTAGGTGTGGGTGAGAAACAGAACAATACTTAAGTCCTTTTTTACTCTAAATCTCCACTTTAACTGTGAAAGTGAAACTAAACAGGCACCACATGTGACTTTCAGATGTAAAAATGTAATTGGAGATTTAGAGTAAAAAAAAGGACTTACATTTTGATCTGTTTCTCACCCACACCTATCATATCATGTCTGAAGACATGGGCAAAATAAACCATTCTTCATCCCTTATTAAGAATTATTATGTCAGATTATGGACTGACAGACATCTGGAGGCTTAAGAATCCTAACAGTAATGACTATTCATACTATTCCCCGCATCACAAATCCTATTTCCGTATAGATTATTTTTTGACAAACAATTCTATAACACATAAAATCGTTGACCCAATTATTCATGCTATCACTGTTTCTGACCATGCCCCCATCAGCATCACTTTTCTAGCAGAGCACCAGCCACATCCACCTCCTAGATGGCGATTTAATACCTCAATGCTTAAGGACATAGATTTTCTCAACTTTTTTATAAAGGAATGGACATTCTTTGTCGAGAGTAATTAGCACTGAAGGAATATCTGCATGCACACTATGGGAAACCGCTAAAGCTGTTATGAGAGGCAAAATTATTTCATATTGCTCATATAAAAAGAAAGAGCAGTCAGCAAGAGAAAAACTCTTACAGGATGAGGTGAAGGGATTGGATCATCTGACTGCTCAGGGGCCTACAGAATCAATCACTAAGGAACTCCTGAGAACTAAACAAGAACTGAATAATATATTAAACAAAATAAAAACGAGCTAATACTTCTCAAACACAGAGAACAGAAATTTGAATTTGGAGATAAAACTGGCAAATACTTGGCAAACCAACTAAAGCAGCAAACTGAAAAATCAACTATTACATCAATTATGGATTGATCAGGCAATATAACTCAAAATCCATCTGAAATGAATGATTTGTTTAGATCATACTACTCACATCTCTATACCACTGACCAGAATGCATCATTGAAAGAAGCAAAATATTTGAGGAATGTCTCCTTACCCCAAGTATCAAAAGAGCAATCAGAACATTGAAAAAATACCTTTGTCCATACAGGAAATCACCAAAGCATTTCACTGCATGCCAAATAACAAATCACCTGGCCCAGATGGTTATCCAGAGTTCTACAGACAAAGATCCCTTCAAAGTTATTTGTGAAATTTATGAAACAGGAAACATACCTCATCATATGAATACTTTCTACATTTCCCTTACCCCATAACCAAACAAAGATCTTACTCAATGCTCCAACTTCCATCCGATAGCACTAATTAATGTAGACTTAAAAATCATAAGCAAAGCCCTGGCAAGTAGACTGGAATCTGTAATCGCAACTCTTATACACCCCAATCAAACAGGTTTCATAAAAGGGAGACATTCCTCAGAAAACACTAGAAGGTTAATCAACATAGTTAATTATTATAACAACTCAACCAACACAAAAAAAAAAACACCATTTCTAATTGTATCTCTTGATGCAGAAAAGGCATTTGATAGGCTTGAAAGGCTTTCTCTTCACCACACTCAGTGTCACGGTCCTGTCACCTTGTCAGGTTGGGTTTCTGCCTGACAGGACCGTGACAGTATCGGCCTGCCTTGTGTTTTGTGTAACCTCTTTGTGTGACTGCACGGGTCCGGTTGTTAGGGACCGCCATGCATGAGTTACCGCCATGCGTGAGTTACCGCCGTGCGCTCTCCGGTGATGTCATGGTCCTGTCACCCTGTCAGGTTGGGTTGTTTTCTGACGAGGACCGTGGCATCATCGTTCCCTGTCTGTTTTGGTCAAAGCGTGTATACGTTTTGCCCTTATGTGTTTCAGGTGGCGCTGGCACACAGAATCAGCGTTTCCATGGGAACCCTGATTGTTTCCATGGGAATCATGACAACCTTCAGCTGCAAGTGGCACCTGCCCCTTGTTTGTTTCCCTGCTTATTTAAATCCCCTTGTGTGTCATGTCCGACGTTGGATCGTTCAATGTGATGTTCAGTGTGATAGTCTCAATGTTGAGCTATGTGTTAAATGTTTAAAGTGTGTTTACCTCCTAGTTCATCTTACGCCCGTCTTCACCACCCATTATCGCCGGAGGAGGATTCCTTGTCTCTGCAAATTTTTTTCTACTCTTCTTCACTCTCTTTCTTTGTCTCTCTATTCTGTTATTGTTTTTGTTTGTCTGGTTGTTTTGTATACTGATTTGTTTATTGTACTATTTGCACCATCTTTGAAAAAACTGAAAGAGGAAAGAAAAATAAATAAATAAATAAATAACATCTGTTAAAAATAACATATTAACATTAATATTAACATATTAACACCTTGTAATTTTACATACATACCACACATTCACATACACCTAAGGAGTACAGATTGGAAGGGATAATCGTAAATAGAGTTCTGTTTGAACCACTATGGCCTCCAGACACTTTTTGGAAGAAATAGCTGCACCTCACTTCATCCTAGCCCATTGCTATTTCCCAAATCCATGAGCTTTAAGGTTAGAAGCCACATGTATAATTACATGCAGTGAGTGGACTCCCCCTGGTAGCAGCGGTACTGGCCACACCAGCTGCAGTGACCCACGGTGAAATAACTCTTAACAAATACTGAATTTTCATGACCCACAATTGCAACCAAGGATAACAGTCCAGCTCTCTGAAGACATGGCTCCCACCCCAGATGGGATTGCGGAGGTACCAGCCACACTGACTGTGGATACCCAGATGGAGGGGGGCCACTACAAATTCAGAGAAGAGGCTTTTAACCATAACACAACTTGAGGACTAAAATATGCCATAATGGAGAGATGCCGGTACGTCCGACAACGTTGGCCCAACTTGGATGCGTGGCTTGCGCTTTCCAATCCGTCGCGATGGCTGGTACAGAATGTCCAACTCGATTACGTGACTCAGTTCGCCAGGCGTCCGCCCAGGTTCAGCGGTATCCACTTCACCTTTGTGAAGGACAGAAATGCTGCTACCTTGCGTGCGGAGATCACCACCCTCCTACGGAACGGTGCGATAGAGCCTGTCCCTCCGACTGAGATGAAGAAGGGGTTTTACAGCCCCTACTTCATCGTACCGAAAAAAGGCGGTGGGTTGCGGCCAATCTTGGACCTGCGAGTACTGAACTGGGCTTTACACAGACTCCCGTTCAAGATGCTGATGCAAAAACGCATTCTGGCGAGCGTCAGGCATCAACATTGGTTCGCGGCGGTAGACCTGAAGGACGCGTACTTTCACGTCTCAATTCTACCTCTACACAGACGCTTCCTCCGGTTTGCATTCGAGGACCAGGCATATCAGTACAAGGTCCTCCCTTTCGGCCTGTCCTTGTCCCCTCGCATCTTCACGAAGGCCGCAGAGGCAGCTCTTGCCCCGTTAAGGGAGATGGGCATTCGCATTCTCAACTATCTTGGCGATTGGCTAATCCTCTCACTCTCAGGACATGTTGTGTGCACACAGGGACTTGTGCTCTCGCACCTCAGCCGATTAGGGCTTCGGGTCAACTGGGAAAAGAGCAAGCTCCTCACGGTTCAGAGCATCTCTTTTCTCGGTTTGGAGTTGGATTCAGTCTCATTGACAGTGCGCCTCACGAACGAGCGTGCACAGTCGGTGCTGACCTGTTTGAAGGCTTTCAAAGAGAAAACAGCAGTTCCACTGAAACTCTTTCAGAGGCTCATGGGGCATATGGCATCCTCAGCGGTGGCCACCCCACTCGGGTTGATGCATATGAGACCGCTTCAGCACTGGCTTCAGACTCGAGTCCCGAGATGGGCATGGCGCCACGGGACACATCGCGTGGCCAACACGCCGGTCTGTCACTGTCTCTTCAGCCCTTAGACCGACCTCTCGTTTCTACGGGCAGGTGTTCCACTAGATCAGGTCTCCAGGCACGTCGTGGTCACGACAGACGCCTCCAAAATGGGCTGGGGTGCTGTTTGCAATGGGCACGCAGCTGCCGGCTTATGGACAGGCCCACGGCTGCGTTGGCACATCAACTGCCTCGAGTTGCTGGCAATTCTGCTTGCCCTGCGGAGGTTCCGGCCGTTGATCCAGGGCAAGAACATGTTAGTTCGGACAGACAACATGGCAACGGTAGCATATATCAACCGCCAAGGCGGTCTGCACTCTTGTTTTATGTCACAACTCGCCTGCCGTCTCCTCCTTTGGAGTCAGCAGCACTTCAAGTCGCTGCGAGCCACTCACATCCCGGGCGACCTCAACACTGCAGCGGATGCGCTGTCATGGCAGGTTACCCTCAGGAGAGAGTGGAGACTCCACCCTCATGTGGTACAGCTGATTTGGAGTCGATTCGGACAAGCACAGGTAGACTTGTTCGCCTCCCAAGAATCCTCCCACTGCCCGTTCTGGTACACCCTGACCGAGGCACCCCTCGGCATAGACGCGCTGGCACACAGCTGGCCCCCCGGCCTGCACAAATATGCGTTTCCCCCAGTGAGCCTACTTGCACAGAATCTGTGCAAGGTCAAGGGGGACGAGAAGCAGGTCGTCCTGGTAGCACCCTACTGGCCCACCCAGTCATGGTTCTCAGACCTCACGCTCCTCGCGACAGCCCCCCCCCCCCCCCGGCGAATTCCCCTGAGGAAGGACCTTCTTTCTCAGGGATGGGGCACCATCTGGCACCCATGACCAGACCTCTGGAATCTCCATGTCTGGCCCCTGGATGGGACGCGGAAGACCTGCGGTGGTAGACATGATCACTCAGGCTAGGGCCCCCTCTACGAGGCACCTGTATGCCTTTAAGTGGCGTCTGTTCGCTAAGTGGTGTACTTCCCGATGCGAAGACCCCCAGTGATGCGCAGCCGGATCGGTGCTTTCCTTCCTGCAGGAGAGATCAGAAGGGCAGCTGTCCCCTTCCACCTTGAAGGTGTACGTAGCCGCTATAGCAGCACACCACGACACAGTGGACGGTAAGTCCTTAGGGAAGCACAACCTGATCATCATGTTCCTGAGAGGCACCCGGAGGTTGAACCCCTCCAGACCGTGCCTCGTCCCCTCATGGGACCTCTCTGTAGTTCTTCAGGGTCTATAGAGAGCCCCCTTTGAGCCTTTGCAGTCAGCTGAGCTTAAGGAACTCTCCTTGAAGACTGCCCCCCTGACTGCGCTCACATCCATAAAGAGGGTAGGAGACCTGCAAGCGTTCTCTGTCAGCGAAATGTGCCTGGAGTTCGGTCCGGGCTACTCTCACGTGATCTTGAGACCCAGACCGGGATATGTGCCCAAGGATCCCATGACCCCTTTTAGGGACCAAGTGGTGAACCTGCGAGCGCTGCCCCAGGAGGAGGCAGACCCAGCCCTGTCGTTGCTGTGTCCAGTGCATGCTTTACGCATCTATTTGGATCACACGCAGAGCTTTAGGATCTCTGAGCAGCTCTTTGTCTGCTTTGGTGCACAGCGGAAAGGAAGCGATTTCTCCAAGCAGAGGATCGCCCACTGGCTCATTGACGCCATAGCTATGGCATATCATGCCCAGGACTCGCTGCCCCCCGTAGGGCTACGAGCCCATTCTACCAGGGGTATAGCGGCCTCCTGGGCCCTGGCCAGGGGTGCCTCTCTAACAGACATTTGCAGAGCAGCAGGCTAGGCAACACCCAACACCTTTGCGAGGTTCTACAACCTCCGGGTGGAACCGGTTTCATCCCGGGTAGTGGCATGCAATACAAGTGGATAAGCCTGGGATAGCCGGCCGGGTGTATCACTTGCACATAGCGCCTTTCACCTCCTCTGAGCTGAAGACATGCGCCATTAACTCCCAGTAGTGTTCACAAACTATGTTCCCTGGTTGACTTCCTGGTTACGTGTCAGCCTGGTGCACTGGCTATGAGGCACACAGTTGTCTGGCAATCACACACCGCTGGTTCACGTAACACAGTTCAGCCAGTTGCGGCGTTTTGTATAGGGACCCCAAGTGTCACTACATCGACACAACGTCGAGTGAGTGACAGATAGGTAACGACATGGTTACTTGCGTAACCTCCATTCCCTGAAGGAGGGAAAGAGACGTTGTGTCCCTCCTGCCACAACGCTGAACTACCCGCTGAAATGGCCGGACCTTGTCTCGGCTCCTCAGCATAAAACCTGAATGAGTGGTTGTATACCAGCTCCTTTTATACCCGTATGTTCAGGGGAGTGGCATGCAAATACCACTCGCCAATTTTCATTGGCCTTTTATCAAAGACCAGAGGTGTCTCAGGCTCCCAAGAGTGACCCCTAGTGTCACTACATCGACACAACGTCTCGTTCCCTCCATCAGGGAACAGAGGTTATGCAAGTAACCATGACGATTTCCTTAATGTGATTTTTGGAGCTACAAAGGTCTGATCACCATTCACTTGTATTGTATAGACCTGAGATATTCTTCTAAAAATCTTAATTTGTGTTCTGCAGAAGAAAGAAAGTCAAATCTGGGATAGCATGAGGGTGAGTAAATGATGAAAGAATTAACATTTTTGTGTGAACTATCCCTTTATGGAAGACCAACTTCCTATTAATTGTTATGGTTTTGAAATTTAAATCTCAACATATGGGTTTAGGCTACTACATACTTTTGGCCAAATAGTCAGTAAGCAGTCCTCGAAACAATATTTTCAAGATTTGGAGTTTAATATGTCATTAAGAAACATGAAGAAAATGGACAACCAACCAATACAGTTTGCAGATGCATGAAGCTGTTTGTATGTAACGAGGCTGCAGAAGTGACTCTGCTGTGTGCACCGAACAGGACGTGATTGGTCTGTAGCACCACTAATTGTGTTGGTGCTTTACTGATAAGCCTTCTGCTGCCTGCACAGAGCACTACAGACTTAAACAGACACAGATCTGAAAATAAGCCTTTGCTCAGTGTCCATAATGATGAAAATATTTGAGTCTGACCAGGTCAATGTTTTGATGGATGTGGTTAACAGTCAGCAAGCACATAGCTATGCTAAGTAGGCAGATGGACCATACAAGTGCACGTATAGCTAACCAGCCCAATGTTGACCTCACGTTTCTCTTCTGCTTACTGCAGCTAAGGTCTGAAAGCATCTCCTAAAACACAAAGAAAGTAACACAGAGACCGTAAGTGGGTAATTTCTGCATAAATATAGTTGCACCAAACGGAATTGGCAGGATGTGAACCTGCATATTTCTTACTTATAGTTGTCTCTCCACATAAAAATGGGACAGGAGAAAATATTTTAACATTGAAAAAATGACAATGATAATAAAAAGCAATCCCTGCACTCTCCGAAAAAAAAAGGTACTTTTTAAGCTACAAGGGCCGTCATTGGGGTGGTACCATTAAGGGGAACTTTTCTGTACTCTAGTTAAAATGTATAACTTGTTTTGAGTACATAATTGTTCCCTGTAAGGACCTATTGTGTACCACGGTTCATTTTTTATGTTTTGTTCATCTGGGAACAAAATAATGTACCTTTTTGTCTCCTTAAGGCTACAATTATGGACTCAAAACAAGGGTACAAGTGATGGCATTGTATCTTTTTTCTGGGAGCGTGCTAACAGATGGTTAAAGTTAAAGTTATATTTTTTTGTTTTTTACATATTGGTTTTTAACAAATCCAAGATGGCTTAGATCAGGGGTACTCAACTTTAGAAAGCTGGGGGACAGGAATTCCTTAGGCCTTGAGGGCCGCACACTTTAAAAAAAAAATAACTCTAAAAAATAACAATGTACAATTACAATTTATTTTGTGAAATTTCAGCATGTCATATATAGAAAGAAGATATGATCTGTTCTGTTGTCACTATAAAATAAAGTCATCATGATACACTGGCTACTGACACACACACACACACACACACACACACACACTACCCTCAAAATAATATGTCCAAAATATATAAAATTCTGGCTCCAAAAGTGCTTTAATGGGAAATCATTAATCTCTGATTCCCCTCTCTTTTAAGAGTTATTTTTAGGTTAGTTACACAAATCACTAATAATTATTCCTTTGGAAGAATATGTCTCCACTTCATTTTTGCAGGATAGATCTTTATATTTTTCCTGTTATTACTGTTCATGGCAACCGTGAGCATACAGTATACAGTATCTCTGTTGAGCTCTTCAAACGTGTTTGTCACTCGACACCCATTGGCTCACGCTATGGCAGTGACGAGCAGAGCGGTGGAAGAAAGACCTAAGTCTTTCTAGCAAGTCAGTCCAGTCTCTGCCATGTTTGGAACGCTCTCGGGAGGCTATTTCCAGTCATGCCAGTGCAGCTCCTATCTACTTGAATGGGAAAAGACCAAAATCTCCTAAAGAAGAGTTGAGAAGACTCTCCTCAACTACCACCAATGTGCAGCATCCACTTGGATAATGAGATGCCAGTACACTCACCACACACCAGCTGATGGTGGAGAGGAGAGTGTAGAGTGATACAGCCAATTAATGGATGAGGATTATTAGGAGGCCATGATTAATAAGGGCCAATGTGGGAATTTGGCCAGGACACTGGTGTTACACCCCTACTCTTTTCGATAATTGTCCTGGGATTTTTAATTACAACAGAGAGTCAGGACCTCGGTTTGTTGTCTCATCCGAAAGACAGTGCCTTTTTACATTATAGTGTACCCATCACTATACTGGGGTGTTAGGACCCACACAGGCCTCACTAACACCTCTTCCAGCAGCAAACTTAGTTTTCTCCAGGAGGTCTCACATCCAGGTACTAGCCAGGCTCATCCCTGTTTAGCTTCAGTGGATAACCAGTCTAGAGCTATAGGGTGATATGTCTGCTGACCAGTTAAACTCCCTTTGCATTGATTGCCTCGTCTACTCCGAGGTGGAGTGTGTTTTTGCCATCTTCGTTCGCTGTGCCATGCATCACAGCCTACTTATGACTTGCTGCGGATCAGGATGGCTCTGATTAAAACTAGATTGTTGCTAAACAAGACGTTTATTCTCAATGATTTTCTCACCGCTCATCACTTGGATTTCTTATTTGTGACTGAAACTTGTTTTAATGCTGGGGACTTAAGCCCATTTTCTGAACTTGTGCCTTCTGACTGCAAATTTTTTAACTCACCTCGAACTTTCGGTCGAGGTGGAGGGCAGGCATCTATCTTTAAAAAGCACTTTCTGTTGCTGGACTTTAATGACTGATGCCTATTCTAGTTTTGAACTCCAACTGTGTCTACAGGAACTGGGAAACCCGTTGGTGATTGGAGTGGTATATCGACCACCAAAATTCCACAAAGACTTCATTTATAAGTTTTCAGACTTTTTAGGGGGAATCATCCCTAATTTTGATAGATCTGTAATTCTTTTGGATTTTAATATCCATGTCTGCTGTCCATCATATTCTTTGGCCAAAGAACTTATTAGTCTTACTGACTCATTTGACTAAGTTTAAATGGTCAAAGGACCCACTCATTTACAAGGACACAAACTTTACATGCCTGATCATTGGTCTCGCATGATTAGATCAACCACTAGTGGTGATTTTTCTGCAGCTTTAATGAGGTTTTTCAAACTCTTAATTACTCTCTCCATGCCTTGAGTGCGGAGGAGCACCTCACTTTGTTTAATTCTATCTGTACTAACATTCTAGATTCTGTTGCTCCGCTGAAGACTAAACATCCTAAACCCAAGTCTGTGCCCTGGCTAAATTATACCACTCCTGCTCTCAGGCAGACCTGCAGAAGAGTTGAAAGAAAATGGAAAAAAGATATGCTTCCGGTTTCTTATGATGTTTTAAGGGACACTTAAAACATCTCAATTTCAGAGAGCTGTGAGAGCAGCCAAGTCCAAATATTTCTCTGATATCACTGAAGAAAACTGTCATAGACCTAGAATGCTTTTCACTACTATAAACTCTGTTGTGAATCCTTCTGTTAGTGTTTAACCAGCTGTATCTTCATCTATCTGTGAAAGTTTCCTGTATTTCTTTGTTGACAAGATAGGGGATATTAGATTGAATATAATTTCCTCTGCTTATGATCCATCTGTCCCTTCTATTTGCACTTAATTTTCTGTTTTATAAGACATTGCTGGTCAGCTAAGCCTACTGGTTCTCCCCTCTAAGTTATTCTCTCTCGTCTTCTTAAACATGTTTTTAACACTGTTGGATCCAGTATCTTACTAATTATTAATAAGTGTCTTGTGACAGGAATTATATATATATATGTATATATATATATATATATATATTAACAATTTTTATTGATTCCATTCAACAAATTAAATAAACATAACAGAACACACACACACACACACACACACACACACACACAAAACAAAGTATACTTACAAAAACAATACAATTTCACACACACATTTAAAACTAGAGATCCCTCTCCACTGCCCTCCCCAAGAGCCTTCCATAAAGGCCAAATATCTGTCCAATTTTCTATCATATAACCCCAGATTGTCCAGCTTTCTATACGACATCTCCTCAAATGCCACTACCCTGCCCATCTCCGTGCACCACTCTCGAAATGAGGACCCAGTTCTTTATGTACTTATCCCCTATATTAATGACCACCCCATCACCTAAAGTACAGAGTCTGGGGCAAAATTTAATTTGAGTGCCCAATACGTCACACATAAAACTCTGAAATTTCAACCAAAAATCTTGGATCTTAACACACCACCAAAAAACATGGGCTGTGTCACCATCTTCTGATTCGCATCACCAGCAGGTGGGTGTGTCTTTAAGACCAAGCCTATACAATCTAGAGGGGGTCCAATAGAATCGATGTAAAATCTTAAATTGCATAAGGCACCCCTTTGCATCTCTAGATGTAGACTTGACGTTCTTTAGAATCCTAGCCCACACTCCTTCCTTCAATACCAAGTTTAAATCTTTCTTGCATAATCTCTTGAGAGAAGCTGAAGCTCCGTCCCCCAGACTCTGAATTAGCAGGGAGTAATACACTGATGCCTCATGACATTTTCCAAAAGCAGTAATCACCACTCCCAGAGTATCTGCCACTTTAGAGGGGTGAATGCTACTCCCGAAAATAGAACAGAGCAGGTGGTGCAGCTGTAAATACCTAAAGAACTGAGACCTGGGAATCCCAAAATGTTGAACCATATTTTCAAAGGATCTCAACACTCTCATATAGGTCACCGAGCGTATTAACCTCCCTCACAATCCACTCTGTCCAGCAGAAAGGGGACTTATTAATACATAATTTGGGGTTCAGCTATATGTCCAAATTAAACACTCTGGACACTTTTGTCCATACCGAGTGGAAATGCAAGATAACAGGGTCTAACTGAACTGTTCTGGTTAGTTTGATAGAAAGGCTTTGTAATGGCGAAATAGGGACAAGAACTTCCTGTTCAATACAAAACCAGGGAGGGGCTCTCTCAGGTGGGAGTGACCAATGAGCCAAATGTCTGAGACCGAATGCAAAATAATAAAACAAAATCTTAGGTAGGCCTAGCCCACCTTTGTCAATTGGCCTATGTAACTTACTGAAATGTAATCTGGGATATTTCCCATTCCAAATGAAGGACTTTGCTGTGCTATCAGATTGTTTGAAATAAGAGAGGGGGACATCTATAGGGAGAGATTGTAGCAGGTAGTTGAATTTTGGAATACAATTCATTTTAATAACATTAACCTTCCCAATCATAGATTAATGTAATGAAGCCCACCCGCCCACATCGCTCAAAACCTTTTTATTAAAGGGTCAAAATTAACTCTAAATAAATCACACAAATTTGCTGGGAATAAAATACCCAAATACTTCATGCCCAGTTTGGGACACTGGAAGGCACCCAGCTGAAAAGCCGTTAACGGGCAGTACGCTGTCAGAGCCAAAGCTTCAGATTTAGACCAATTAACTCTGTATCCTGAGAACTTAGAAAAGGAATGAATAATTCTGTGAAGGCAAGACATAGATCTAGTGGGGTCGGAGACGAATAATAAAATAACATCTGCGTGAAGCAAAAGCTTATGCAACACACCTCCCGCCATCACCCCTGTAAAATCATCCTCGTTTCTTATCGCATCTGCCATTGGTTCCAGGGCAAGACAGAACAATAATGGGGAAAGAAGGCAACCCTACCGGGTGCCCATATCCAGAGTAAATTAATCTGAAATGTATCCATTTGTTTGTACTGCTGCTGTCTATAAAGTAACTTAATCCACCCAATAAAAGTAATCCCGAACCCATACATTTCATAAATCTTAAAAAGATAATCCCATTCAACCATATCAAACACCTTTTGGCATCAAGTGAAATGGCACTGACCAGAGTCTGATCATTCGCCACTGCCCACATGACATTAATGAAGCGCCTAATGTTATCAGAAGAGTTACAGCCCTAAATAAACCCCACCTGATCTATATGTATAAGAGATGTTATAACTTTACTTAATCAGTTAGTCGAAAATATTTTCGCTTGCTGTGGGCACATGAATGTTTTATGGCCATCCTTAGCATTTATTCTCAATTTGGCCGGGAATATCAGTGCAAAAGCGACATTCCGTTGATGTAAAAGTTTCTTGCATTCCTTGAATTGATCACGTTTCTCTCTTGGCGAATTCGCAAAGTCTGGGAACAAGTTAAAGCTGTGGTTTTTCCAAGAAAGCCTGCCTTTACTCCTCGCCTCGTGTACACAAGATCTTTATCGGATGATCTCAGAAATTTGTCCAGAATTGATCGGGGCCTGTCTCCCCCCGCGGCTTGCCAAGAAGAAACCCTGTGAGCTCGATCAATTTCCAGCTTATGGCCTGATATGTCGAGCCGATTCGGAAGGAGCCATCCAGGAATTTCACCATATCCTGACCCTCTTTGGCCTCAGGAATTCTGACAATACGGATGTCATTCCGCTGGCTATGGTTCTCCATGTCCTCCAACTTCTCCCAGACAAGCCCCAAATCCACCTTGATCACTAGCGGATTAGCAGATAATTCCCTCTCCAATGACTCCAGATAATCGATCCGTTTCTTGACATCCCCCATTCTTGTAACCACCTCAGAGAACTTCGCCTCCATGGCAGTGATCGATCGACATATCACAGCAAGATCCTCCAAGTCGGCAACGACCTTCGTCAGCATTGCCGAAATGCTCAGCATCTCTCGCCGCATTTCCTGCACTTCTCTGACTAAATCAACTCCCAGGTTCGCGGCCTGCTCGGGGGTATCAGCTTGAGCACGTAAGTGTCTTTTAATGTCTCCAGAGCCCAAGGATTTTGAATTCTTTGACATATTGTCCTCCTAGAACAGTTATGGAACAGAGTGTATCGAATCTCACCGGTTTATGTCATTAAAAGTGTTAAAGCTAGCCAAGTGCACAGAGCTTGCCATTCACATGTCCGATCCTCGCATGGCATCACTTGACTCCTCGACAGGGATTATATTAAACATGCCACTGTACAACCCCTTCTTAAAAGTGTAATCTAGACCTTACAGTCATGTCTCATTTTATACCTATTTCTAACCTCTCTTTTCTAAAATTCTTGAGAAAATAGTCCTTCATCAACTACAGAGTTTTTCAGACGAAAATAATATTTTTGAAGTATTTCAGTCAGGTTTTAGAGAACATCATAGTACCGAGTCTGCACATTTGAAAGTTTTTAATGATATGGTATTAACTGTTGATCCAGGTGATTCTGCAATTCTTGCGATCGGAGTGCTGCATTTGACACAGTAGACCATGGTGTTCTCATCTCACGTCTAGAGCAATGTGTGGGTAACCAAGGAAATGCCCTCAGCTTTCCTTGCATTCAAGGATTCTGAAAGCGTGATTCATGCCTTTATTCCATCTAGACTTGACTACTATAATTCTCTATGCATGGGAATCGGTCAATCATCTCTTGCAAGGTTGTAAATGGTTAAGAATGCTGCTGACAGGTTTTTGACATGTGTACACAAACATGAACACATTACCCCTATTTTAGTTTCTCTGCACTGGTTACCGATTCTTTACAGAATTTATTTTACATTTTTACTCTTTGTTTTCAAACCCTTAAAATGATTAGTGCCATCTGAACTATTGTCTGGACACAATCCAGTGAGACTAACCAGAGACTTTTAACTGTTCCAAGGTCTACATTAAAACTGAGAGGTGACCGTGCTTTTGCGGTAGCTGCCCCAAAGCTCTGGAATAGGCAACCTGTTTTAATTAGAACTGCCTCAACAGTACACAACTTCAAATCAAAGTAAAAGGTCATCTTTTTTCTCTATAGCTTAAAATCAGTCCTAGAAATATTGTGATGTTTAATGTATTCTGTCATTTATTTTGTCTTGAATAGCTATTCTTATACTGTATACTTTTTCTATTTCTATTTTCTAATTGTTGTTGTACAGCACATTGGTCAATTGTTGTTGCTTTTAATTGTGCTTTATAAATCAACCGATATTGACACTGAATCTTGTGAGAATTTTGTAGAACAACATGTAGTTACACAGTACATGCAATGTATTATATGTATTTAAATTTAGTACATTTAAGTTAAAGACACCTAATATCATTTTAAATCGTGACATTATTTTCATGCCAACATTTCCTTTCCAAATTCAAAAACAATTTACTTGTGATTTTTTTGTAATTCGTATTACTCTAATGATTCTCATTACATTCTCATTACTGTAGGCTAATAGAGTGAAAATTCTGCAATACAATGTTTTTTCAAAGCAACATAAATTAAAGACAGCACATCAAATACTACCATGATGTAAAACACTTTACAATTTAATACGTAATTGTTGTTGTTTTTTTTCCGAACTGCAGAAACACTGTACAAAATACATCTAGTTGTATCAAGGTGCTTTTTTGAGTTGACATAACTAAATTGTCCAGTGAACTTAACATATTAAGTTGTGATTCTATCACTTGTACTTAAGTTGAATTAACAAGTGCATTTATCATCTCAACTCACTTAACAAAGTTGTCTGAACAAACAAAGATTTGCCAGCTCCCAGCATGCATTGCAGCATGAATAAATAATTAGGTTAGTGTTGTAGGCTTATTTTTTGCTATTTGCAGATTTGTGTGTGTGTGTTGTTTTTGTCATTACTGTTTATTAATAGTTGTGTGGTGATGTTAAGAGCTCATCATTTCCTTGTTCCTTGGGTCACATACCCGGTGCGCACGGTCGTCATCACGACCACCGTCCACCATTCAATTTCGGCAGGTTTGGCGCTCCAGCGGCGTTCTGCCCCCCCTGCGCGCCCAGCTGTGGCAAAAATCCGCCCCCGATGTGACGGTCTCCAAAGGGTTACGAGGACAAGCCTCTTCCTCCCCCATCCCAGGCTGTTCCGGGGGTGGTCACAAGGAGCCAGGTAAGTGCTTCGATGTCCCTGAACTCAGCACGGCCACGGCACGACGTGGCACCTCAGGCTCCGCCCCGCCGCAAGGCCCCACCCACTGGTACGTCCGATGAGATTGTCCCCTTGGTCCCCCTCGCCCGGAGCTTGGACGCATGGCTTGCGCTTTCCAACCCGTCGTGATGGCTGGTCCACACGATTGAGTTCACCAGGCATCCGCCCAGGTTCAGCGGCATCCACTTCACCACGGTGAAGGGCGAGAATGCCGCTACCTTGCTTGCAGAAATCGCCACCCTCCTACGGAAGGGTGCGATAGAGCCTGTCCCTCCAACCGAGATGAAGAAGGGGTTTTACAGCCCCTACTTCATTGTACCAAAGAAAGGCAGTGGGTTGCGGCCAATCTTGGACCTGCGAGTACTGAACCGGGCTTTACACAGACTCCCGTTCAAGATGCTGACGCATAAACGCATTCTAGCGAGCGTCCGGTATCAAGATTGGTTTGCGGCAGTAGACCTGAAGGACGTGTATTTCCATGTCTCGATTCTACCTCGACACAGACCCTTCCTGCGGTTTGCATTCGAGGGTCGGGCGTATCAGTACAAGGTCCTCCCTTTCGGCCTGTCCTTGGCTCGTTAAGGGAAGTGGGCATTCGCATCCTCAACTATCTCGACGACTGGCTAATCCTAGCTCACTCTCGGGATGTTGTGTGTGCACAGGGACCTGGTGCTCTCACACCTCAGCCGACTAGGGCTTCGGGTCAACTAGGAAAAGAGCAAGCTCCTCCCGGTTCAGAGCATCTCTTTTCTCAGCTTGGACTCAGTCTCAATGACAGCACGCCTCATGAACAAGCGCGCAAAGTCGGTGCTGACCTGTTTAGAGGCGTTCAGACAGAAGACAGCGGTTCCACTGAAACTGTTTTTCACCTCAGTGGTGGGCACTTCGCTCAGGATGATGCATATGAGACCGCTTAAGCACTGGCTCCAGACTCAAGTCCCGAGATGGGCATGGCACCACATCGCGTGGCCATCATGCTGGTCTATCGCTGCCTCTTCAGCCCTTGGACTGACCTCACATTTCTACGGGCAGGCGTTCCCCTAGAGCAGGTCTCCAGGCGCGTCATGGTTACGACAGACACCTCCAAGACGGGCTGGGGTGCTGTATGCAATGGGCACACAGCCGCCGGCTCCTGGACGGGCCCACGGCTACGTTGGCACATCAACTGCCTTGAGTTGTTGGCAATTCTGCTCACCCTGTGGAGGTTTCGACCGTTGATCCAGGGCAAGCATGTGTTAGTTCGGACAGACAACACGGCAACGGTGGCATACATCTACCGTCAAGGCGGTTTATGCTCCCGTTGTATGTCACAACTCACCTGCCGTCTCCTCCTCTGGAGTCAGCAGCACCTCAAGTCGCTGCGAGCCACTCACATCCCGGGCGACCTCAACACTGCAGCGGATGCGCTGTCATGACAGGTTACCCTCAGGTGGTCCAGCTGATTTGGAGTTGATTCGGGTAGGCAGAGGTAGACCTGTTCACTTCCCAAGAATCCTCCCACTGCCCACTCTGGTACGCCCTCACCTCTCGGTACAGATGCGCTGGCATACAGCTGGCCCCCTGGACTACGCAAAATGCATTTCCCCCAGTGAGCCTACTTGCACAGACCCTGTGCAAGGTCAAGGAGGACAAGGAGCAGGTCGTCCTAGTAGCACCCTACTGGCCCACCCAGATGTGGTTCTCGGACCTCACCCTCCTCGCAACAGCCCCCCACTCCTGGCAAATTCCCCTGAGGAAGGACCTTCTTTCTTAGGGATGGGGCACCATCTGGCACCCGCGACCAGACCTCTGGAATCTCCATGTCTGGCCCCTGGACGGGACGCAGAAGACTTAAGTGGCCTACCACCCACGGTGGTAGACACGATCACTCAGGTTAGTGCTCGCTCTATGAGGCACCTGCATGCCTTGAAGTGGCGTCTGTTCGCTAAGTGGTGTTCTTCCTGACGCGAAGACCCTAGAGATGCACAGTCGGATAGGTGCTTTCCTTCCTGCAGGAGAGGTTGGAGGGGCGGCTATCCCCCTCCACCTTGAAGGTGTATGTAGCCGCTATAGCGGCACACCACGACACAGTGGACGGTAAGTCCTTAGGGAAGCACGGCCTGATCTTCAGGTTCCTGAGAGGCTTCAGGAGGTTGAACCGCTCCAAACCGCGCCTCATTCCCTCATGGGACCTCTCTGTAGTTCTTTAGGGTCTATGGGGAGCCCCCTTTGAGCCCCTGGAGTCAGCTGAGCTTAAGACACTCTCTTTAAAGACTGCCGTCCTGACTGCGCTCACTTCCATCAAGAGGGTAGGAGATCTGCAAGCGTTCTCTGTCAGCGAAATGTGCCTGGAGTTCGGTCCGGGCTAGTCTCACGTGATCCTGAAACCCCGACCAGGCTATGTGCCCAAGGTTCCCATGACGCCATTTAGGGATCAGGTGGTGAACCTGCAAGCGCTGCCTCAGGAGGAGGCAGACCCAGCCCTGACATTGCTGTGTCCAGTGCGCACTTTACGCATCTATTTGGATCGCACACAGAGCTTTAGAGTCTCTGAGCAGCTCTTTGTCGGCTTTGGTGGACAGCGGAAAGGAAGCGCTGTCTCCAAGCAGAGGATCGCCCACTGGGTCATTGATGCCATAGCAATGGTATATCACGCTCAGGATGTGCCGCCCCCTGCAGGGCTACAATTCCATTCTACCAGGAGTGTGGCGGCCTCTTGGGCCTTGATCAGTGGCACCTGTCTAACAGACATTTGCAGAGCAGCGTACTGGGCAACACCCAACACCTTTGCGAGGTTCTACAATATCCGGGTTAAGCCGGTTATTGTCCCGTGTTTTGCCAGGTACAAGCAGGTGTATCGCTTGCGTGTAGCGTCTTTCACCTCCCCTGAGCTGAAGACATGCGCTGTTGACTCCCAGCAGTGTTCACAAAGTGTGTTCCCTGAATGAATTCCTCCGAGCCCTGTAGCAGACGAGTTTGCGGAGAAACTCGCTGCCAACTCAGTACATGTGCAAACTAAGCCCTGTACTGGGGTGGGTGCTCTGCATGTGTTGGTTCCCCATAGGTGACCCCATGCGACGTATATCTTCCGCTAAATCGTTTCCCTGTTGTTAAACTGCATCTTCCTTGGGCAGAGGCCCCTCTGCCCCAGTCACCATGTTTGTAGAAACTCCTCCACCGTTGGGTAGGACATACCATGGGACTTCTCCACATGACATACTTCCGACAAGTCTTGGCAAGACCATGTGACGTATTTCCACTCAAAAGGACGTTTTTACACTTACATTCAGTCAGAAAGTCCATGCAAGAAAGGCACTAAATATGAGTTGAATCAACAAAACATTTTTTACAGTGAATGAGTAACGACAACAGTGTAATCATAATTGTTATAAAAATAATGTTTTGTCACAATGCAAAAAAAATTCTTAATGGTCCTAAAATGCTATTTTCTTTATACATAACTGTAGTGTATTTACATCAATGTTTACAATTTTTTTCAAGTGATATCTTGTTAAAATAAGGATGTTTCATCTTGTTCTCTTATATCCATCTAAAGCCAAAAGGTGATACTAAATAAGTGTTAGAAGAAACCACAAAGACAGTGAGAATGGATATGCCCTTGGAAGCATGAGGACATGTTTTCTGTATGTTCTTTTGTTTCAGTTGTGATTCAGCTGTGTTCAGCAAATAAAGATGTGGAATCGAAGTAGTTATGTAATGTTGCGTTCTTCCTGCACATACATAACAATAACATAATTTGTATTTAATTTGCTAAATAATTTAATTTAATTTTAATTTGATTATAAATATGACCTGGGTTTTGAGAGACTGACCCATCAATCAAGCCTGCAGTTGCTCTAGGTGTGATCTGAACATGCATAACAGTGCAAGACGCCACCAACAACACGCGTCTTCACTGACTTCCCTTTTCTTCTCTAAAGATGTGTTACTTTCATATGCTATTTAAATCCTATGTATTTGCATTAGATATGTGACCTACTGCATATTTTGCACACCAGCTATCAGTGTGGTGACCTCAACCATAACATAAAATTAGCAAACATTTTCTTAATAAAAAAAAAAGTTTCTTTACTCACAATAAAATGGACAATACAAATATTCTGCTCATATTTAATATTTGTTTGTTTGTTTTTTACACTAATTTTGTTGAGCAAAATTGGTGGTTGTGATGGAAATGAGAGCATAAATGAGGGACACAACTGATATAATTTTCATCCAATAAATACTGAAACAGTTAATATTTGTTTCACTCTTTGTTTAGATTATCACAGTTTAAAATGTTAGTAATATTTTTATGATGGACTTCCAAATGTTTAGGTCTGGGACAATAGTGAAATGATCAAATCTATACATAAAAGGCAAAAAAAGGGACAAAAAAAGTGCCTGTAACTTATAGAATACTTTAGCATGCTTGTGTATCACATATTGTAGTACAATTATGGGTGCTCAACAGCGTAAAATATTTCTAACATGAATAATATCATAATTCTACAAACCTTCAGCTGAGTGCAGATGTTCACTGACTGCAGTTTAACAGATCTTGTCCTGCTCATTTTAAAGTCCCATGAGCAGAACACCTTCAAAGCAAGGTAACCATTAGACTTGAATATGTGGAAACTCTTTCCGAATGATTTAGACATGCTGTGAGAGAAACAAAAGTTGATTCAGTCAAAGGGCGTGATGATGCAAAACTGAATTTACCATTTTTATAAATTACAGAGAAAGAGAAACAAACCTGTGCACTAGCATTACGCAGGTGACAAACAGGCCTATTCCAATGGTAAATATATACGCCAGTGGAATGTTGTAATTTTCGGGACATATTTTATTTTCAGCTCTGCAGTTTCCACTTGTGAAGTTGGAATAGTAACCATAAAACATGCCAGAGTCTGTGAGAACACCCTGTTGAAGAAGAAAGAATACACTGTAAAAAATCATTTTATTAATTAGTATTACTTATTATGCATCCTTAAAGCAAGACAAATTTAATTGAAAAGCAAATTGCATAAGATAATAAAACTTATTTTTAGTGAATATGTATTGAATTCAGTTGTTTTTTTTTAAGCACATTTTTCATACCACATTGGAAAATAGTTGTTTTTTTTTTAAGCATAAATCTAACAAAACTTTGTACTTATTTGTACAATACTTATTTTTAGGATTACAACCACAAGTTTGCTTTTCCAGTAAATGCATTTTGTTTTAAGGATTTGAAGGTAAAAAACTGATTAAGAATGTATTTATTTATTTTTTTCTTTGTCCTGAAATGTTCCCTCCCCTGGGCTCAATGAATAGGATGGTACAATGGGACTAAATGCACCCCTTAAGTAAAATATGCTTATCCTCAAACACATTTGAGACAGCAGATGCTATTTTGAAATACAAATTAAGATAATGTTTATTCAAAATAACCACTTCAGAAAAGGGTTGACCATTTCCTTTTCATTTCAAACACGTTTGGCATTTCATAACATCTCAAGTGTTCTATAAACAAATGAATCTCCATTGTGATTGGATCCGTCAATGTGAGCCCACTTTGAACATTCTTCATGACAAATCTAGTCGCCCCAGTCAAGAAAATGGGGGCTTTAGCCCCTGCAACAAGGGGGCTTTTTACCCCAAATACTATCCTTTCAATTATTGGAGAGTAATAAATTGTTTTTATTTAATCACCTTTAACAAAACTGAAAATGACAAATAAGTATTTTGTCTCAAAATAAATGTAATAATTTTAGGGATTCTCATTAGCAACATAAATGTGCAACATTTTATATAATACATTATTAAATGTTAGATCAAATGACCTCAAAATCAAAATATAAAAAGTTTTGCTGTGCATGGTGACAAACTGGTGTTTATTAAAGTGCTGTGGTAGATTTTGTTTCAATTTAGTGTTCTGGGGGAAAATAAAATCAAAAGTGCCTTTTACCCTAGGGGAACTTTAGCCCCATTAAACCCTACCTTAGACAATGTTTGTGGGACCCCTTACCACAGGGCAGGGAAAATGGTTCAGGTTGTTCACCCTTGTCAATGGCCCTGATAAAAATCCTTACCATCCCAGTAAGCAGCCAGAGGTCTGTGTGGGCAGCTGTGTTTCTGGCTTCTGAACGAGGAGGATTTGTAATTTGTGGCAGGAGCAAAAAGAGACTGTTGATGAGGAAGAGGAGGATGTTGTAGTGTAACAGAGTTCTGAGGAAGATAAAATAGGACAGGACCCCGGTGCCAAAGCGGGCACTGATGCTTTTAAGCACACCCTGCCCCAGCTGTAGTCTACCTAACCAGCCACCACACAGGCCCTATGCATCAAAAACAGGTGCATTCAGGTTTAAGGATTATTTTCAATAATAAACACTCCAGAAAATAGAATTTTAAGATGTTGATAAATTACACTTTCAATGAATAGGGTACAAATTGGTGTCTTATTACTTTGTTTAGAAACAATAATAGTATTAGAATTTAAATATATGGGAAAATATTTTATTGAAACAAACAAACTAAAAAAATATATATTGCAAAAGCGTAACTTGTTGAAAGTGCCCCACATTTTGAGTGCAACTGTGTTACCACATTTTGAAGTTTTTTTTGAGAGTTTCAGGTCTTATTTTACAACTTAAAATGTTTATTTTAATGCAACAGCTCTTTATTTTGGTGTTCACAGAGTAAAATGGTTTCACCTTCAAGACACGAGCTTGAAACTGATGGTAGCACAGAGCTCTGTTAGCAGAGAGAGACTGTCCAGATTCCCCATGAGAAGCCAGAGCTCTAATGAGACACAAAGATACACAAAGATTATACAAGCTGTCTTCCATTAGTCTTCCATCAGTATACAGATTTAAAGTTGAACTTTATACCTCAGTTGACGCTTCTCAGAAACAGTAAGAGGCATTTCACGCAACAGACGCACACATTCACCAGCAGACAAACCCTGCAGGTTCTTTAGAAACTCTTCAATTCCAGTCACTATGACCAAAACACAGAAACAAAGACATGCAAAGCCACTCTCATAATGATTCATTAGTGAGTGGTGTGACGTTGACATGAAATACTTGCTAAACTTCTAAAGCTATTTAAACAGCCTTTTTCTAATTTTTATGCATGCAACTTTTAATGAGTTCATATTATTGAGAGAATACATGGAATATTTGTACTTTTAAACATGCATTTGTCACACTATAGGACCATTCCAGGTTCAATACAAGTTAACCTCAATTAACAGCATTTGTGTCATAATGTTGATTACCACAAAAAAATAAAAATAAAATAAAAAATAATTTAGATTTTCGACTCATCCCTCCTTCATAAAAAAAAATATGGTTACAGTAAGGCACTTACAATGGAAGTGAATGGGGCCAGTCCATAAATGCTAAAATACACACAGTTTCATAGGAACTGTCACAAAAGGTAAAAATTATACATGTAAACCCGATTTTAGCGTTTTTACCCGATTTTAGCCCCACTTATCTGTGTAAAGTTATATCAAATATTACAACCTTGTTGTCATGACAACTAAACCCTGTAATACCGCTATTGGATAGGACTTTACACAGATAAGGATGTTAAGTGATATTATCACACTAAAATCACGTTAACATGTATAATGTTTACATCTTGTGTCAATACTTTTGAAACAGTGTGCATTTTAGCTTTTAAGGACTGTCCCCATTCACTTCCATTGTGAGTGCCTTACTGTGACCGCAATTTTTGCCTTTTTTTAAATGAACAAGGAAGAATTCAAAATGATTTTTTGTGGCAATCAATATTGTTTAACAAAAGCTGTTGACTGAATTTGTATTAAACCTGGAATATTAAACATTCACTGGTGAACTAGTAAAGGCAAAACGGTGAATAAAAATTGTAAAAAACTTAAAGAAATGACAGGCCCTATATATAAACTTTCCCTTATACATTCATATAATTTTTTACCTAAAATCTTGATGTTATTGTCTAAACTTCCCATGTATCTATGATAACTGCCCACTACCATCGATATAACTGTAGAAGAAGTGCATGAGATTGTGTCTTGTCTAAGGAAATCACAATTCATATAGCATTGTCAGTGTTTTAGTGTATTGTCCCAAACCATCAATGGAGCAGACTTCCAGCCCTATAAAAGTGTCCTGCTCTGTAGTGCAGGGTGTGGTGGAGACAGTGCTGTAAGGTCTTCTTCTGCGTCTCTGGGTGGATCGGCGCCGGTGTTGGGAGAGCACAGCTGTCTGACTCCATCCTAAGAATAAGAGATGTAGTTACCCATAGTTATAAAAACTCACAGATATCCATTGTAAACAGTACCAAAATGATTTCTCACCAATAGAGCGACTAGGCAAGGAGGAAAGGACCCTTTGGGTTGAAGTGGACCAGTGATTCCTCAACAGTGCATCTGTTTGATTGGTCTCCTGGTAACTCTGTTCCTCAATCAGGTCTTCTTGATTCTCATGTGTCAGATCAACTACAAGCAAAATAGAGCCATTTTCCCCCTCTGGCTTCATTTAGAGCATTCATAGAAACCTAAACCTGTGTTATCTGTATGATGTGTACCTACATCTTACTCCTCTGTGCGGTATCCTCACAGCCTCCAGCTCAATCACGTCTTGGGCTCCATCTCCACTGGGAATGGTCTCCATGATCAGGGCAGTGGTCATCCAGGCAGCCTAGAGTTGAATCAGAGCAGGAAATGTTTTGATGGGCCATGACTCAAAAACTCACAGAATATTTGAAAAATATAGATAGAAAGCAGACTCATAAATCATAAATCTGAATAAAACAGCAGGCATATTCCGATATTAATTTACATTAAAAATATTCTATACTAATCAGAATTTGGTATATTCTGATTATGTAAGCATCATGTAAATACATTAACCTGATTGTCACAACCATATTGAGCCAATATTCTGGTTTCTAGAGATCTGAATAAAACAGCAGGCATTTTCCGATAATAATTTACATTAAGAATATTCTATACTAATCAGAATTTGGTCATATTCTGATTATGTAAGCATCATGTAAATACATTAACCTGACTGTCACAACCAGATTGAGCCGATATTCTGGTTTCTAGAAATCTGAATAAGACAGCAGGCATATGCCTGTATTAATCAGAATTTTTGAAAAGTTGTGAGAAGTCAAGCTATTGAAGAAAAACATATTTGGAGAGAGGAGGAGACTTTTTCAACTAACATTTTAAAACATTAAAGAAATGTCATGTAACCTACAGCTATTAAAGTCTCATGAACAACATTTTGAAATTCATTGTGCTGGTGTGTGTAACTGTTAAAGACATGAATTAGAATGAAGGAGTTCATAAACTTTCAATTTCCTGAAACTCTTCAGAATTGAATAAACACTTAAATTATCATTAATTTAACATTAACATGAGTTAATTTTCCTTGAAAAATACATAGTTTTAGTAACAATAAGCATCTAGATTTCAAGAGTCTTTTTTGACCCACATGTGCATTTAAGGGGGCTTAAATTACATATGCATTCTAGGATTAAATTACTGTTCAAAGTATCCAAAATGCAGATAATAGCAGGAAAAGAACATGCATGTATTAGTTTATTCAGAATATGCTGATTACACATTGGAATATTCCAATAACTATTTTACATGTAAACATCTTTTTTAGAATAAAAGTTTAACCAGAATATGAACCTTATTCAGAAAATCATGCATATAAACATGCAAATTTGAATCAGAACACCACAAACTCAGCAGGAAATTCACTAGACTGCCATACTTCTTATGAATGATGTACTAACATGTAGAATCCTATAAATAACATACTGAGAAATAGTGCAAACAAATAGCGATACTCACGTTTACTTCTGTTGCTCTACAGAGTTTCAAACACAATGGTCACTGTGCAGATCTAACCAAAAAAAATATTTACAAAGTTTTCTACGTGGCAACAAGCATGCTGTAAGTTGCAGACACACTTTTCAGCTAACAGAGGGCAAATAAAATTACAAACCACAGTCACCATGCAGGAGGAAGAAAGAAGAAGTGGCTATCATTGCGAAGTTTCAGACATGAACATGAAGGGCTTGATGACTCACTCAAATTTGGGTAAGCATCAAGATTTGTGCTGCCATAGTTGGCTAGCCACCTCCATGGTGTTCTCCATCCTATTATGCACGGTCAAGGGAGAAATAGGAAAGGTAGATGTCTGACTGCTCATTCAGATGTCTATCCACAGGATGCCATTTCATATACTGTATTTTATTTATAAAATGCTAAAAGGTATAGTTCATCCAAAATGTCAACATTTTCTCCCCTTGTGTAGTCCCAAATTCATATGACTTCCTTTCTTTCATTGAACACAACAGGAGATGTTGGGCAGAATGTTAGGGACTCACAGTGTCAATCACCATTCATTTTCATTGCGTCTTGAATGAATGAATGAATGAATGAATGAATGTGAATGGAGACTGAGGCTGTAAGTCCTTAACATTCTGCCCAACATCTCCTTTTGGAATGACTTGACAGTGAACAAATTACAACATTTTAACATTTTGTGGTGTTGAGTATAGTGACTGACCATCTTTTAGCATACCGTGTAAAATAAATAAAGCTTTTAAATACATTTTTGAAACAGACAACAAACATATTGCTGCCAAAAACCCAAACATACTGCTGGCCTAGTTTTAATTCATGTTAATGAAAAGTCATTTCATGTGCTGCAATTTCAGTTTAAGTGAAATAGGGAATTATGTTACAAAGCAATGTTGGGGTCTGTTCTACTTAAATGGCTCAATGTCTTTCATTACTCATTTGAAATACCTGTATTGAATTTAAATTGTATATAATAGTTTGGGACTTTACGAAAAACTGCATTATGATGATATTGAAAACATGCTAAGCTATGACAGACAATCTAAAAAATCTCAATGAATGAGTGTCACAGTTTGAGTTTACATACGCAACCCTGAAACAATAGTTCAGTTGAGTAAGATCTAAGAGCTGTGCAAACTCATGGGCAAGTCTTTGTGTGCAGAGCGATCTGAAGATCAGGCCTACATCCTGTCTAACTGCACAATACTGGGCGAGTCGCTCAATCAAAAATATTTAACTTTTAATATTAAATAACTGCTGACTCTGTGTGCTGAACTGTGCAGGACTTGGATAGATAGACAGACAGACAGACAGACAGACAGACAGACAGAGAGACAGATAGATAGATAGATAGATAGATAGATAGATAGATAGATAGATAGATAGATAGATAGATAGATAGAAAGAAAAGACAGACAGACAGACAGACAGATAGATAGATAGAAAAGGAAGACAGACAGACAGAAAGACAGACAGACAGACAGACAGATAGATAGATAGATAGATAGACAGACAGTAAGACAGACAGACAGATAAATATGATAGAAATGACAGACAGACAGACAGATAGATAGATAGATAGATAGATAGATAGATAGATAGAAAAGATAGAAAGATAGAAAGATAGATAGATAGACAGACAGTAAGACAGGCAGACAGACAGACAGACAGATAGATAGACAGACAGACAGATAGATAGACAGACAGTAAGACAGACAGATAGATAGAAAAGACAGACAGAAAGACAGACAGACAGACAGATCGATAGATAGATAGATAGATAGATAGATAGATAGATAGATAGATAGATAGATAGATAGATAGATAGATGAGTACGTGGAGCAATAATTTGCCAGAGGAGATCAGAAATGTAGTCTGGTGCAAATCCATGTAATGTTTTAAAAATCAACTAGACAAATAAAGTTTGTAGAGAAATTTTGACTTGAAAGAGCCTGTTCTGAATGTTGAAAAAAGTGAAAAATATAGATTGAAGATAAAAACAGAGATAGACAGATATACAGACAGACAGATAGACATACAGACAGACAGACAGACAGACAGACAGATAGAAAGAAAGAAAGAAAGAAAGAAAGACAGACAGACAGATAGATAGATCTGAAATCTTTAGACTTGCAACTCAAAGTTTATTTAAAATATATATGTTGTTTTAACCCTTAAATGCATGGTAATTTCCCCAAACACTCTTCCATATTCAGTTCTTTAGAGACCCGGCACTTATATCTATCAAAAATTGATGTACAAAATGCCCAGACAGTGTAACATTTTCAAAAAAAAAAAACAAATTTGAAAATATTATACAAATTTTAATTTTACATTACAATTTCTTAAAAATGCTGCTTTAACTTTAAAGGTGCACTCAGTAACTTTCGTTCCTGTTATCTTGGACTTACAGTGACACCTAGTGGTATTGATGCAGCATTAATCAGCATAAATCTGGGATTAAGTGAGTAGTATTCAGCTGGTCATGTGATTTTAAAATGGCAGCCCCCATGCAGAATAGAACAGCTTTTATAAGGTTACTTATATGACTAGAGTCCTCATCTCATGTGAGTGCTCATGATTTAATACGTTTCAAAATTAAAATTTATTTCTTTAGGAGTAAAACTTTTTTATGGGGAACAATTGCAGAGTGCACCTTTAAAGGGTCTCAAAGTTTCATGTCTGTCCTATAACTGCTAAAAATGGGTCTTAACAACTGAATTCAATTTCCCAGCCATTGGTGAAAATAAACTAAACAATGGAATCGAAGATGTTCTCTTATAAATATCCTTTGAGACATTCATGTAATTTCTGTCTCCATTAAACTCCCTACGAACCTCCACTTTGATACCCCTTAGAAATTTCATGGTCTGATGGCTTTAAAAAGTACAGATGTTGCCTCTTCAGCATCTTCTGGTTGGGAACAAATTCTGTGAAATCTGATCAACTGAGATTTAATAATCTCTTTAAACGTATGCTTAGGGTGAAAACTCTTTTTGTGCAAAAGTGCATGTGTGTCATTAGACTTAAAAAACACATTTGTTCCCAAACCTTTCATTCTCCCAAACACATCTTTAAAGAATATTGGGTGTCTAAAAATTCTAATCATTCTTTTTTCAGGTTGTACTTGATAGTGAATCTGGGATGAGTGCATTTAAAATTTCTACAAATGTATAAAACTCTCCCTCAGAACAAGTCCAAAACCCAAAAATGTAATCCAAATATCTACAATATATGGCAGGAAAAACAGGGCATTTCTGAAAGACAGTTTGCACCCAGTCTGCCATATAAATATCCGCAGAAGCTGGGGCAAATTTCTTTCCCATAGCTGTGCCATGTATTTGTAAATAGTGTTTAGAATTCAGTTCAGACATATGAAGTTTGTTCTGGCGTAAGTACAAAATCATTTCTGGTTAGACCCATTTCCAGCAGTGACAGAATGATCTTATCACATCTTCCAGATCCAGATATCTCAAAAATATGTTCTTTACTGCCTAGGGTCCCAAGGCTATCAATATTTGAATAGAGGCCATATCAATATCAATCAGACAGACAAACAGATTATTGATAGATAGACAGACAGACCGACCTATTGACGGACGGACGGATAGCTAGATAGATAGATAGCTAGATAGATTGATAGATAGAAAGACAGGTAGATAAACACAGACAGAAAGACAGACCGACATTCAGATTGACAGAGACAGACTGACAGACAGACATATAAAGATAGACAGACAGACAGACAGACAGATAGATAGATAGATAGATGATAGACAGACAGACAGAAAGACAGATATAGATTATTGATAAAAAGACACAGATACATATATTATTGACAGACAGACAGACAGATACATCGATTATTGATAGACAGACAGACAGACAGACAGACATTCAGACTGACAGAGACAGCCAGACAGACAGTCACAAAGACAGATATAGATTATTGATAGACAGACAGACATATAGATTATTAATAGACAGACAGAGAGACAGAAAGACAGACAGATATTCAGATTGACAGAGACAGCCAGACAGAGAGTCAGTCAGTCAGACAGATATAGATTATTGACTGACAGATAGAGAGACAGACAGACAGATATAGATTATTGACAGACAGACAGATATAGATTACTGACAGACAGACAGACAGATATATATTATTGACAGACAGACAGACAGACAGATATAGATTATTGACAGGCAGACAGACAGACAGATATAGATTACTGACAGACAGACATATATAGATTATTGACAATCAGACAGATAGACAGACAGATAGATAGATAGATAGATAGATAGATAGATAGATAGGTAGAAAAGAAAGAATGCAAGATACAGTTGAAGTCAGAAGTTTACATACACTTAGGTTGAAGTCATTAAAACTTTTTTTTTAACCACTCCACAGATTTCATATTAGCAAACTATAGTTTTGGCAAGTTGTTTAGGACATCTACTTTGTACATGACACAAGTAATTTTTTCAACAATTGTTTACAGGCAGATTGTTTCACTTTTAATTGACTATATCACAATTCCAGTGGGTCAAAAGTTTACATTCACTAAATTAACTGTGCCTTTAAGTAGCTTGGAAAATTCCAGAAAATGATGTCAAGCCTTTAGGCAGTTAGCCAATTAGCTTCTGATAGGAGTTGTACTGAATTGGAGGTGTACCTGTGGATGTATTTTAAGGCCTGCCTTCAAACTCTGTGCCTCTTTGCTTCACATCATGGGAAAATCAAAAGAAATCAGCCAAGACCTCAGAAAAAAATTGTGGACCTCCACAAGTCTGGTTCATCCTTAGGAGCAATTTCCAAATGCCTGAAGGTACCATGTTCATCTGTACAAAACAATAGTACGCAAGTATAAATACCATGGGACCACGCAGCCATCATACCGCTCAGGAAGGAGACGCTATCTGTCTCCTAGAGATGAACATAGTTTGGTGTGAAAAGTGCAAATCAATCCCAGAACAACAGCAAAGGACCTTGTGAAGATGCTGGAGGAAACAGGTAGACAAGTATCTATATCCACAGTAAAACGAGTCCTATATCATCATAACTTGAAAGGCTGCTCAGCAAGGAAGTAGCCACTGCTCCAAAACCGCCATAAAAAAGCCAGACTACAGTTTGCACATGGGAACAAAGATCTTACTTTTTGGAGAAATGTCCTCTGGTCTGATGAAACAAAATGGCCATAATGACCATCATTATGTTTGGAGGAAAAAGGGTGAGGCTTGCAAGCCGAAGAACACCATCCCAACCATGAAGCGTGGGGGTGGCAGCATCATGTTGTGGGGGTGCTTTGCTACAGGAGGGACTGGTGCACTTTACAAAATAGATGGCATCATGAGGAAGGAAAATTATGTGGATATATTGAAGCAGCATCTCAAGACATCAGCCATGAAGTTAAAACTCGGTCGCAAATGGGTCTTCCAAATGGACAATGACCTCAAGCATACCTCCAAAGTTGTGGCAAAATGGCTTAAGGACAACAAAGTCAAAGTATTGGAGTGGTCATCACAAAGCCCTGACCTCAATCTGATATAAAATTTGTGGGCAGAACTGAAAAAGCATGTGTGAGCAAGGAGGCCTACAAACCTGACTCGGTTACACCAGTTCTGTCTGGAGAAATGGGGCAAAATTCCAGCAACTTATTGTGAGAAGCTTGTGGAAGGCTACCTGAAACATTTGACCCAAGTTAAACAATTTGAAGGCAATGCTACCAAATACTAACAAAGTGTATGTAAACTTCTGACCCACTGGGAATGTGATGAAAGAAATAAAAGCTGAAATAAATCATTCTCTCTACTATTATTCTGACATTTCACATACTTAAAATAGTGATCCTAACTGACCTAAGACAGGGAATGTTTTCTACGATTAAATGTCGGGAATTGTGAAAAACTGAGTTTATATGTATTTGGCTAAGGTGTATGTAAACTTCTGACTTCAACTGTAGATAGAATGCATTATGCATTAAACATTTTTCCACGTGTATAATCTAGAATAATAATAGCACATTTGGTTTTTTGGAATAGCAATATGTTTTCTAACAGCGAGATCAAAGTCACCAAGACCTCTGAAATGTGTGATATTTCAAAGTTTTGATAAACATTTACGAGAAGAAAAACAAAAACCCTGCAACTTGACATGGAGTAATTTTCAGATGTATAATATGAGCTGTTTAATGTGTAAATTATATTCCAGTGACTCGCTCACTGCCGCTCATGTGGCAATGTTCGTTACTGACTGACGTGTACTTCCTTGAAGGGTGGTGCAGCGGTACTTTCAGGAAACAAGTGCATAAGTGAACAGCACATTTCCGAGCTCAAGCTGGATCCTCTGCCGCAGATCTGACGACTGAAGAGGGGCAAGAGTCGCACGAAACACCGAAGATGGAGACGAGTGCTTACGGTGCATCGCTGGCCGGAGGAGCCTTTGATTTCTCGAGCTTTATAAAGCAGCCGCAGACTTTACTGCGCCTGTTCAGTTGGGTGAGATCACAGTCATCGTTAACTAATCCAGCTAGTGCTCTGACCAGATGAGCCAGTTTATGCATTTCCAGCTGGCCTGAAACCGTGCTGGTGTAGAAGAGAAGAATTTAGGGTGAAACAAGCGCTTTACTAGCTACATGCAAAAGTTGAAAAGCACAGACATGAAAAAGTTTGTGGGGGTTTTGGTCATCTGACTAGTCAGCAGGGCAGGGGTATATCCAGATGTCAGTTACTCACATGCTTTAATACTTTATTTCATGCAGATAGTTTTGCGAGTACGTCATACACAAGCTAAATAGTTATTCATATCTACCACAGTGAAGGGCATGCTTTTGTTGTCCAAAAAGTTTGTCAACCCTATTGCATTATCAAAATATTAAACTAAAGTGCCATTAATTATAGTGGAACAATTTTTAAGTGACACATTTCACTAAATTAAGTTGCTTTTGTTTTTCATTTTGAACAGTGTGTGACACTTTATGTCAAATGTCAGTGGAATATGTCCATATTCATGTGAAGAAACACCTGTGGTTTCTCTGCTAGTCTGAACTAAGAGGAACTGATATCCACTAAAAATCACCTAGAGACCAATTGCTTAAAGGAATGTTCCGTGTTCAGGTTAAGTGCAATCTACAGCATTTGTAGCATATTATTGATTACCACCAAAGATAATTTCAACTCGTCCTTTACTTGAAAAAAAAAAAAAAAAAAAAGCAAAAATCGAGCTTACAGTAAGGCACTGACAATCAAAGTGAATAAGCCAGTCCATAAACACTAAAATACACACCGTTTCAAAAGTATAGCCACAAGAGGTAAACATTATTCATGTTAACAGTGCTATAGTGGCATAAAACCATGATATTGTCATGATTTTAGTGTAATAAAATCTTTTACAGGTTTTACTGCTGTAATGTCATCAACAAACTTATCTAACTTTATATAACTTTATACTGGTAAGTTTTTATCACACTAAAATCATGTTAACATGAATAGTCTTGATGTCTTGTGCCTATATTTTTGAAACCGTGAGTATTTTATGTTGTTTCTCCATCCGACTGGAGGGGGCACAAGGAAAATCTATGGGGGGGCAATGCCCCCTTAGACCTGGCCATGGTGGTTATCAACATTGTGCCGCATATGCTGTATATATAAGCTTGACTTGTATTGTCCCTGTAATATAGCTCATGAAAGTGAAGTTTGTTCTGAGAAAAGGTTGATCATCTTTTGTTTGCAGATGCCATTTGGTTTGATATTTTGCTATTTAAAGGGATAGTTCACCCAGAAATGAAAATTCTCTCATCATTTACTCACCCTCATGCTATCCCAGATGTGTATGGCTCTTTATCTTCTGCACAACACAAACAAAGATTTTTAGAAGATTATTTCAGCTCTGTAGGTCCATACAATGCAAGCGAATGGTGGCCAGAACTTTGAAGCTCAAAAAAGCATATACATGCAGCATAAAGGCATTCCATTAGACGTCAGTGGTTTAATCCATGTCTTCAGAAGCAATATGATAGGTTTGTGTGAGAAACAGATCAATATTTAAGTCATTTTTTACTATAAATCTCCACTTTCACATTCCTCTTCTTTTGTTTTTGGCGAATCACATTCCTTGTGTATATCGCCACCTGCTGGGCAGGAAGGAGAATTTCTAGTAAAAAAAGACTTAAATATTGATCTGTTTCTCACCCACATCTATCATATCGCTTCTGAAGACATGGATTAAACCACTGGAGTTGTATGGATTACTTTTATGCTGACTTTATGTGCTTTTTGGGCCTTCTGAGTTCTGGTCACTATTCATTTGCATTGTATGGACCTACAGAGCTGAAATATTCTTCTAAAAATCTTAATTTTTGTTCTGTAGAAAAAAGAAAGTCATACACATCTGGTATATCATGGGTGAACTATTCCTTTAATGCAGTAGCATTAATATAAGTGTGACGTAGGTGTCCAAATACTTTTTTGGGACAATTAAATGTGTCATATTTTGGCAGAGACTTTAGTTAGTGTACGTAGATGCCCATATAACTCACCTACTTGTACCCACATTTATTTTTTTATTTTTTTTTTACCCTACTTTTACTGATTTTGACAATTGCTTTTCTTAATAAGTAAACATCTTATGAGAGGGTCACACCTTCTATTCAACATATGACATTGTTCTCTTCAGCATAAAGTTTTGACATGTTAAATGCAGTGCTCTTAACAGTTTGTTGCTTTGGTGTACTGTATGTGATTTCATCTGTGATTCTGTTCATTCCTAATTTTAATTTAGCCCTATTAATTTCCATCACAGCTCTTCTCCATAGTAGTGTTTGCTACCATCGTTTCTGAAGGCTACATCAACGAATCCACTGGACAAGACACCAAATGCATTTTCAATCAGAGTGACAGTGCTTGCAGCTATGGAGTGAGTATCGGAGTTCTAGCCTTCCTGGCCTGTGTTATCTTTATTATCCTGGATGCCTATTTCCCCCAGATCAGCAATGCCAACGAAAGGAAATACATCGTCCTGGGCGATCTTGTTTTCTCTGGTAAGATTTTTAAAGGATAGTTATTTTATTTATCTTTATCTCTCATCCATCGTTTTATTAATTCATTGTCATCTTCAGTGTCTAGGAGCCACATAAAGGCTCTGTACTAAAACATTAGTGAGTTGCTTTTCTGCCTACTGCCTACATAGGCAGCAACCTTCTAAGGCAGCATCATAACTGTCACAGAACCTCACAAGTGAGTGATCCAGAAAGTTCTACAGAGGCAGCAACCCTGTGCATCACACAAATAGCTCTCTCTGCTATGCTATCTTTTACTCCAATGGAGTATGCTGATAGCATGTTGCTAAGAGAACATCCTGACACTCCAATGGGCATCAAGCCAAGCATGCATATGATGCCTTAAAATGCTGTAAAATGAGGCGGCTCACTAGGTTTTATGTTGGAGCTACACTTTGTTACTTATGTACTCTCAATCTTTTGCTTTCTCTTGCCCTCTTCTTTAGGAGCGTGGACATTCCTGTGGTTTGTGTGTTTCTGTGTTCTAGCCAATCAGTGGTCAAAAACGGTCAATCCAGCGGGCATCCCTGCTGATGCGGCCCGAGCTGTGGTGGCCTTCTCCTTCTTCTCCATTGCCACTTGGGTGAGCACAATCTCACTTTATTAGACCTCCTGATACATGGTGTAAACAGCTTCATGTGTAGATATGGTTTAACTGTTGGTTATTTACGGTTGACAAGCAATGTCACAACTTGGCACATCAATAAAGAATTTAACTGACATGCGGTCACACCATCACAGGTACGAATAGGCAATTCGTCTTTTCTATAATTTCGAACGTGACTCATCCAGTCATATTTATAATATGTTACTGTTTTGAGTCTTTTGTTTTTAATTAATGTGTTTATTTGAAGCAGTTGGGGGTTTTTAACTAATATTTGCATTCAGCAAGTTTAAAATGTAGAAAAAGTCCTTCTCTTTCATTTGTAATTTTTTTTATTTTATTCTGGATGCAGACAACGATAAAAAAGTAAGCATTAATTAAATGGTCATAGGTGTTTATATATATTTATATCATTTTGTAAAAAAAAAAAAAATATATATATATATATATATATATTTAATGGGGTGTAACCATCAAGTAAAATTTATTTGTTAAAATATTGATTTATGATATTTTTGTTAATTTTGAGTCACAAATATAATAAAGTTCTTAAAGAGCACCTATTATGGTTTTTCAAATATTACCTTTCATGTAGTGCGTTATATAGCTGTTTGTGAATGTAAAAAAGTCTGCAAAGTTTCAAAAATTAAAGTACATGACAAATGGAGTTATTGACTCCCAAAAGAAAGAACCGATTCTGAACACCTGTCATTAGTAATTCCAGACTTACTTCCTGTACTAACCTACGTAATTTGGTAACAAAAAACCCGCCGCTGGTCTTCATTGGCTGCTCGCGAACAGCTTTGACCCGCCCTCAAACACTACACTAAGCGGTAGACCAATCACAACAGAACGGTTCATCTGACCAATCAGAGCAGAGTAGGTTCTCTGAAAGGAGGAGTTTAGAATGAATCCTTCAGAACGGATCATTGAACGAATCGTTTTTGACACTGGGGAAAAAAAAAGGTAATGCTACAATTTAAATTATGAGCAAATTAAAGTGTTTTTTGACCTTGGATGCATGTAAATCTATTGTATGAGACCTTTAAAACAAAATTAGGCACATTTAAAAACCATAATAGGTGCTCTTTAAGGTTACTCCATATGATATTAACAAAATGTGCCTTTCATAAAAATATCCTATTTTCTGGGGCCTGGGTAGCTCACCTAGTAAAGACTCTGACTACCACCCCTAAAGTCACGAGTTCGAATCCAATGTGTGCTGAGTGACTCCAGACAGGTCTCTTAAGCAACCAAATTGGCCCGGTTGCTAAGGAGAGAAGAGTCACATGGTCGCTGTAATGTGGTTCTCGCTCTCGGTGGGGCGCGTGGTGAGTTGTGCATGGATGCCGCAGAGAATAGTGTGAAGCCTCCACATGTGCTATGTCTCTGCTGTAATGCGCCCAACAAGCCACGTGATAAAATGTGCGGATTGACGGTCTCAGATGCAGAGGAAACTGAGAATCGTCCTCCGGATTGAGACGAGTCACTACGCCACCACGAGGACTTAGAGCGCATTGGGAATTGGGCATTCCGAAAAGGGGAGAAAAAAAATCTATATATATCCTATTTACTTATATATATTTTTAAAACTATGTAAATATGTAGTCATGAAGGCGTAAAGGGGTCCTCTTTTCTTTTTTTTTTTTTCAAAAAACAACAATGGCTACACTATTAAAAAAAGGATTTTTGCTGCTTATTCAATTTACTTGAACTAAAGCAACACAATTCTAGAACATTTTATCAAAACTTGACTTCATTGTGTTCTATCCATTTAAATTTGTAAAATGGAAGTTTACTTAATCCATTTGAGTTGGGATTACATGAATACTTTTTATGGTGTTAATGCAGTATTGATGAAACTGGGCAGGGGATTTCCATTTTCCAGCATGTTTTGCATGGGACGTGATAGAAAAAGTGTTGAACTTACGTGTTATTTTGTGCATTTGTTAACAAAACGAGAATAGGAAGAGGTGTTAATGTTTAATGTTCTGTTATATTGGTATTTAAAAAGATTTTCTGTTAGGCTGGAGGTTTGGGGGTTACCATTGCGGTGAAGAATGATGCTTGTGCTTGCGTTGAGGATGGACTTTCACTTCCAAGTGATACTTGTTTTAATTGTTGCTTAGTTCTATAAACAGTTTCAATTAAATGTACAGTGCAACAGTTTCACTGTCCAGTTACACTTGCTCACCTGACATACACTAATGATTACTAAAATTAAGTCGGTCCAACATAAGAAAATTAACTTAAACCTTACAAAATCAAGTCTGATGAACCTAATGAAGTTAGGTACATTAATTTGACCTAATCCAAGTAAATTATGTTGGCTCAATAAAACTGACTTAATCTGAATGAATAAATTACTTGTAAAAATATTCTACAGTTCAATAAATGTTTTTTTTTTTTTTTCTTTTTTTTTTTTCACATTTTTTGAGTGTACTACTTTTGTTGGTTACACCATCTTGACTTTAACTTTGGTGGACAAAACCTTTTCAAATAATACAAATATTTTAAAACAAAAAATGTTTCACAGATATTTTTTTTTTTTTTTTTACGAAATATTAGTAAAAGATTATTCCAAACTACTTACGGCAAAATTATTATTCTTTTTTTTTTTTTTATACAAATTTCATGTTTAAATTAGACTTTTTTTATTTTATTTTACTCTGGATGGTTACACTGACTGGAAAATACCAGAAAAAAATATCACGACGACTTTGAACAAAGTTTAGAAATTTCAGAAATTGAAAACATGTTCATGAAAGTAGAGGTGTTTTAAGTAATTGTTTTGTGTGAATTTAATTTTTAGTGTAATTTTGAAAAACGTTTATAGATCCAGACCAAAAATTAGTGTCATGTCATTGACCCATATAATTTATAAAAAAATTTTTTGTCTCCAGCTGAAATATATTTATGTCTTAATATATAGTTATGGTGATATAAAATTACTCGGCATGATTTTAGTCATATCATCCACCCCTATCTCCTTGTATTGGTTCAATTTGATAAACTGAAGCATATGTCATCCTCTTTCTCAAGGCGCTGCTTACCGTGTTTGCCTTGAAACGATACCGCCAAGGATTGGACAGTATTGATTCAGGTTACACCGATCCAGTAAGTGACCACACTTCCACGTACCCTTCGGCATATCCCGGTGCTCCACAGAATTACCAGCAGTCCCCATTCTCAACCACATCTTCTGGAGAGGGAGGGTACCAGCCTCCTGCCTACTAAGGGATGGCTGTTTTGTGACCTAACAAGTGTCAAGAAGGCATTTTAACACAATTCTGAAAAGCTCACCTGTGTGGACTGATTCATATGCTCAACTCCACTGTATTTTTTTTCCATAAGAGTTTAAATTGTGTCCTGTGGTTGACACTTGGTATGCTTTGTGTATTTTCATGTTTTAAAGAGCATTATTTATTTTTATTTTGTGTTGATTCCAGTAAATGCTAAACATGACCCTAAGTGCAAAAGTCATTTGCACGTTTGCAGAATTATCTTAATAATGGTATTGTTGGTTTATTCCAAATTGGGTTCCACTGTATAGATTGAATAACAGCTGTAGATGGTTTTACTCTTAGAAGACAAACAATTTCATGCTCTAAATACACAATCATATAATATGTTTTGAACAATCACTACAGAACTAACATGAATTGGTTTCCTTAAAAGTAGGTTGATTTCCAAACTATAGTGTTGGGAAAAAACATCAAAACAAAACTACTGATACACAGACAATATAGTCAACAGACTCCATGTGCCAAATACATTAATACAATAGAGTAATTCACACCATCGCCATATTTTGAATTTGTTTGCCATAAAAAGGAAAAGAACATTTCTATGCACTAAATCTATTGCCAAATGGGTTTAATAACTGCACACTGAATGCATCATTGATGAGTAGTTAGGTTGATGTTGTGAGGTAGAAGTTAACTACCAAATAAACTACTGTTTAATGCTTTTATTGCATTTGTGACAATAGGCTTGGCAATGGTGTACATTGTGTAGTGTGTAATATTGTATACTGGAAGCACCTGATTTTCAAAATGTTAAACAATCATAAAATATAATGTTGCTGTTTAATTACAGCTGGAAAATGTATGTTTGATTTTCTTTTAAGTCAGGCCAAATATTTCTGCAAGATTTGTACCTCCTACCATTGAAATTAGTATCTTGACATTTTCAAGGATTTTGTCTGTAAATGCATTTCTGCACTGACTTTTTTTTAGGCCACTTTTACTGTCTTCTGCAGTACCCTAAATTTGAAGAAAGAATCTGAGTTGGCCGGTAATTATTAGAGTTGTTTTGTTCTTTAATATGGTTGTGTTTTGTTGATGGCTGATAACTTTCCTTTATTTCACTTTCACAGTTCTAAGCACATAATTGGTTTGCTTCCCTGTTCTTTTATTTTTGCAACTGTTCCTGAAACAGCAGTTATTGCAATAATCTCTTTTTTTGTAAGAAAATACTGTCCAATAAACCCTTGATTGATTGAATGTTAAAAAATATCCAAGACTTGTTGTATCCCTTTGGAAATCGGATGTTAAAATAACGGCACAGACAAATGACCAACAAGGCTAACTTTAAAGACCAAGAGATTCTCTTTCTGAATAGCTTCATTGGTATATTGTAGCAATAGAAAGTCCTGTCATCATTTACTCGCCCTTGTGTTGTGGAACACAAAAGGAGAAATTAGTCAGAATGTGAGGAACTGGGCTTATCTTTAAAAAAAAAATAAGAGCTCGCTCAAACAGGGAAACTAACGCTCTGTATTTTAGTGGTAAATCATGTAAATGTCCATTAACATCCAACTAGCAGGGTAGCCTATGAACAGGTGAAAATATTGTGTACATGTTACAAATGTTTAACGTACTGCATAAATGGTTGTTCAGTTACTCAATGTTTAGTTAAGGAAATCATAAAAATGTTAGACGTCCTGGTAGATCCAATTTTACACCAAAGTCTAAATACAGAATTCAAGAGGTGGAGTCAACAAAAACTTTGTCCACTGCATGTAATTTATCATTTTCAGCATGCTCCGCCCCCTTATGGTATATGCAAATATTCTTGGTGTTGGAAATGGCAAAGTGGTCACAGCTCATTTGGTTGTGGCTACAGGAGATGCTAGTGCTAAAACATATGAACTCCTTTATCATAGTTGGGTCTGACATATTGCGTACTGTCAAAGTATGCACTGTTTTTGATGAAGGACGCACTTCTCGGCCGGTAAAAAGTATGTTCTTTAGGTATGAATCTGTGAGATGTATGAATACATTCCCAAACATACTCCGTCAGGAACATGGGTTCTGTCCCGCTATCCGAATATATGATATAATAACAACCGCAGAAAGAATCCTCTCTGCTTTTGTTAAACAAGCACCATTTAAGCACAAGGAACAACTTTCTTCAAATATATATCGCACTTACAGTTGAAAAGAGCTGCCCGACTCTGTTCTCTGTGATTAAAAAAACAAAATCCAACGTTTGAAGCGTGACGTCTCCTCAACTCCTGCGGGATTAAGGGATTTAGTGTCCAATCATTCCGCACTTTAAACTGGAAGTAGGAGGTTATCCGGGTATTTCTCACTCACTCTTTTATGTATACTGAGGACTCGGACATGCTACTCCATTGGCATACTGTTTTAGCATACTATATAGTAGGGAAGTATGCATATTAGGACGTTGGTCATGTAAAAACTTTAGTTTTAACCCATTATGATAAAAAAAAAAAAAAAAAAAAAAACAAACATTGAAATACAAGAGAAAAGTTAAAAACATACACAATATTTCTCATGGGATTTCTGTGTAATCAAACGGAATTGCAAAAATAATGAATGTGGCTAAGTTCAGAATAGTATACTACCATACTTATATACTTAATCCTTGTGCGACCTTCGCGATATTTTTGTCTTTTTCATTTTCGTTTTTTTGGATAATTTTGGCAGTGTTAATGCCGACGGCATAAATTTAGTCAAAGGTGTGTATTTTTGGGGGAATTTAGATATTTCAACCTCCATTCCTATAATACATCTGTAATAAACTGTGTACACAAAATAGTTACACTCAGGAACTTCAGGACAAAAATGTCCCCATTGAAACCCATTAAAAATGCAATATTTGATCCCAGTGAAATTTAAGCATAAATCATTAATTCTATGATATTATGCTTTCATTTTGCAGCCCTGGCTTCAAAATTTAAATGTTTAATATTTTCCACCAGATAGCACCATTTTTCTACTGTTTATCCTATGGAGCAAATACATGCTTTCCCCCTATTTTCTGTTTGCTGTATTATAGAGCACTGCAGGCCAATCGAATAAATTATGCAGCTAAACTTGTGTGGGTGTGTTGGTATGGATGTCAGAGTGTGTTTTGTATATGTGTATTGAGAAATTTGTATGTAAAAAACAACAGTGGCATTATGTAAACAAACTGGCATTTAAAGGGTTAAAATCCTGACAATGAATGAATATTTGGTAGTTATGATCAGAACTGATGTTCGTTAAAACATCTAAGTCAGTGAAAGTGTAAAATAATATTATTATATAATATTTTTTATGTCAGTTTTGACATTTTTGTCCTCTAAGGACCTCTGAGGACTCACAAGGTTTAAGTAGTATGGATACCATTCAGTCATTTTTAAATGAAACACTAACGTGTTACTTACTACATCTAACCACTCTAAAGCTATCAGAACTATTTCATTGTTTGTAATGATTTTGTACTTTTGCATTCTGTAACTGCGTTTGTTTTGTGTACCCTCAGCGATTTTACATTAAATAATATAAAGAATGCGTAAAGTCAACGCAAGTATGAGCGTAAAGAAGAACAGTTTCTACCGGCACGCGGACACGCCCCCGAATGCTGAAGTGAACGGGATGCGCAGAGCTGCCTGAATGGGTCTGTAGGAATGACAGTTTATAACATCAAAAAGTCGCGATTTTAACATCAGCAGAGCACGGAATCAGTTCTAACCTTGTCTTCCACCCTACCGTAAGGTGAGCCATCTGTAAATAACGCTTGAGCTGTCGAGTTCAAGACAACTGCCCTATTTATGCAGCAACCAGCTATGTCTGATCAATGACACTGTAATGTGGGTAAACAAACAAGAATATGTGAAAATACATTTCACCGAAATTTCAGAGCAATAGCTCTCCGTGTGTATGCGATAATTTCATAGATGCATATGTGAGATTGTAAAAGGAAGTGAATGCTGATCTCAGTAGAGAGCTTGATTTATATGAAACATACTATTTAACCACAACCAGCACTTTAAGATCAAATATTTCACAGGATAGAGAGATAAAAACAATGTTAGTGTTATGTGGTGTGTTTGGAGCAGTGAAAGAGGATACACGTAGAGTCACAAGCTCTCTCTGATTGGTCCAGTAGTGATTGTTTACATCACGTGGTCAACGAAATGAAAGTTCAGAGCAGCATTGAAAGGTTAAAGGTTGACGTATCTACACCAGCATTTCTAATAGCATCTCAGAATGGCCAAATATTAGTCGATATATCGGACTAAAAAAAATAATAGATCATGCTATTATAGATACATTTTTTTGTATATTTTTTTAAGCCGTTTGAATTACAGGGACACTGGGGGTGTCCTCATAAATGACATTTACAGCATAATACCCTCATATAGTTTGTAACCTAAAAACCAACTCACACACACACACACACACACACACACACACACACACACAGAAAACAAACAAACAGACAGTCAAGCACATGCCAACTACAGCGCAGAGAGTTCATTGGCCATTTGCTCTTTTGGACTTTGGACTAGAGAAATGTATTACAGTTTTGTACTACATACAGTGTTGGGTGTAATGCATTACTAAGTAATTAATTTCTGTAATTAAATTACTTTTTCATTTTTAAAAAGTAAAGTAAGGGATTACTCTTAATTTTTCAGTAATGTAATTACATTTACTTCTGATGTTATTGTATTAAATACTGTATAGACTATAGAAATGTAACGTCTAATGTTAAAATATATGTTTTCTAATTTAATGCCGCCCCTTCAAATTCTTTGGCCAGTTCATGAATCATTTATTTGATTTTATATGATTTATCTGAAAGAATTAAAAGAAAAGTTTCATGTCTATCCTTGTATTTTTCATCTGGTCGAGGTTGATAAGGGTTTTAGAAAGTAATTAGTAATAAGTAATGCAATTACTTTTCAGACAGAGTAATTAGTACAATAATGTAATTACAATTTAGAGTAACTTACCCAACACTGACTACATGGACACAGGCCAGCATGAGCATAAATGACATGTCACTGGAAATGAGATAACAGTGGCTCAGTTATCAAAGAAAAGGAAACAGAAGTGTAATCATGTGCAATTTAAATACGTATTTTGAAATTTGGTCAAACCTTTAGCCTGCAGTCACGGCCAAAGGTTTATAAGTGCCCTAAACAGCTCATAGTGTATTGAACTTGTGCGATATTTAACACAAATCGATGCCATTTCTGGTTATTAAAATGAAGGTTTTGCCAGTTTAATTGCAGAATAAAGTGTTCCATTCCTCTAAGTTGCAAATAGAAGATGTTATTTTATCTTTGTTGAAATGAGAAACTATCTTAATTCTGCTAACTATTATTTCTCATCTGGTGGATTTGCAACCCAAATGTGGGTCAGACAGATCTGTTCAGACAGGGTCGTGGACAGCAGGGAAAAAACAATGCCATGGTTGTCCCTCCATTGAAAAAGTTTTGGCAGCCACCTAAGCCAAATTTTGAGGAAAATTTAATGTTAATCTCCAGTTTGGAACTTTGGCAACGTGATATTTTTGCAGTGCAATTGAACCCTGGTTTTCACGCATGTTTTGTGCGAGCCATTGTGGTACCACTCCCGCTAATGATCTTCTCTGCTCTGTATCTCTGGAGCGCACACATCGGGCGCACAGGCTTCCCTCGATATCGTGGGACAGACCACAAAAATGATGCGACCCATTTGAATTCTAGTGAGAATCTTGTGCTATGGAGGAAGTCAAACCTCTTAAACAGTTCACAGCCCCATCACATCACCATCATCCCCTACTAAAGTTTATCACGATTTTACAGTAGCAACAGGAACTGTGATAAGTTGCCATGGATACAGATGTAATCTCACATTCTCCACTCGGTTTAAACATCCAGGATATGTACACAAACACACCATTGGGAGTAAAGAAACAGATAAATACAGATCTAAACCAAAACCAACAAAGCTTCTATACAGTGTTCCTTCTTCTCACTTGTAAACAGCGCTGTTCTTACAGCTGTGACGCACGTGCCTCAGTTCTTGTGTGTTTCAAATGCTAATGTGATTACGTCACACGAGTGTACCGCTGCTGACCCGAAGCATGATTTAGAGTTAAAAAAAAAGCTTAAATATTTATCTTTTTCACACAAGTTAGAAGACATTAATTTAACTGCTGGAATCGTATGGATGATATTTATGCTGACTGTCTGTGATTATTGGAGCTTCAACAGAGAAATCTCCATTCACTTGCATTTTATGGACCTACTGAGCTAAGATATTTTTCTAATTTTCTTCAAATGTGTTCTGATGAAGAAAGAAAATCATACACATCTGGGATATCATGAGGGTGAGTAAATAATGACAGAACTGTAATTTTTGGGTGAACTATCCCTTTAACTGGATGATATTAGGCTCATATTTTAAAAGGGGAGAGAGAATTTTTTTTATATCTTTTTGTTGTTATACTTGAAAATGAACAAAACAATGCAAGATAAAAGAAAATGCGACCCATGCTACATTAAGTACAGATGAAGTTTTTTACTGTGTTGGGTCGCCACTTGATGTCCAAAAGTAAAACCAGTTGTAAAACCACTCATTTAAGTACCAATTGTTTTAAACCACCAAGCAGGTTCAATATCCAGCCATACCTGTTTTCATTCTATTTGCCTATTCTAAAGTCACTAAGCCACTCCTTACCTCCACGTCAACACTGTTCATACTAAAAGTGTTGCTATGTATGCTGTCAAAGTCTGACAACTCAGATACAGAAGAGAGGCTGGTAAGTGTCTGGTGTCTTGAGTCCAAATTGCTTAGTGTCTTATTGGACCAGAATGTTCTTTTAACACTTTTTTTGTTTTTGATGTGAGCGTCTAATTTTGTTTACATTTAAAAATCTTTTTTTAGTTTAGGAAGGTTAGTTATATGAGAATATAATCAATAATAAATGTTCGTTGAGATTTACAAATTTATGAGGAGGAGTAATGTGTTTAATTTGGATAATATTCAACTGTAAATGTGAAACCTTTGTTCTGGAATGTTTCAATTAATTAACTGAACAAAGATTGAGAGGAATTGATAGTAGAGCAGAGAAGTCAAACAAGTTAATCAGCACTGCAAGAAGGTGGTTAAAGGAATAGTTCACCCAAAAATGAAAATTCTGTTATCCTTTACTAACCAATATTTCACTCCAAACCTGTATGACTTTCTTTATTCTGTTTAACACATAAGAAGATATTTTGAAGAACGTTTCAGCTGTTTTTGTCCATACAATGAAAGTCAAAGGGGTCCAAAACAACATTCAACCCCATTGACTTTCATTGTATGGACAAAAACAGCTGAAACATTCTTCAACATTCCACAGAATAAAGAAAGTCAAACTGGTTTGAAGCAACAGGAAGGTGTGTAAATGATGACAGAATTTTCATTTTTGGGTGAACTAACCTTTTAAGGTTGAATTCACACTGGCAGTGATTTGCAACATCTTTGGGCAGATCAAGCCACAACACTGAGTAATGTTTACCTTAATGCAAATGAGCAGCAACACAAAGTGGCGACCAGAGACAGAATGGAGAAGATGGGCCACTTTTAGGAAAATGATTGGGAGAAATCATAAATGCCTTTAGTTTGTTAGACTTTTGTCTGTTAGGATGTTTCGTTGTGTACATTCAAAAGAACCGGGTCATTAGAGTAATTCGTCTGGGATTGGACTACACCGGTTGCGCTGTATGTTTCACGGTGTAGATTCAGTATTCAGTAAACAGAGTAAAAGAACACTGTCAGAGTATTTTATTATGGTGTTCTGTCTACATCAGTGGAAAATTGTGTGTTTGGGAACCGTAAATGGAACTGAAGTCACGGAAATCATACGGTTCTTGTATTTTATTTTATTTTTTTAATTGAACTGTTTTTTTTAAACAGAAATGGTTCTCGATTCCCAACCCTAGTTCCCACTGTCATGGAAAACCTGGAAATATCAGGGAATTTTAAAATTGTGTTTTCCAGGCATGGAAAAGTCATGGAAATTAATGACATCTTGGACATTTCTAAAATGAATATAACTTTTTCTGGCTATGCTCTGATATAAAATATTTCATTGGCTAGATGTTGCTCTTGTTTAGAGTAAAACTGGCTTGCAAGACATAATGATGTCTGATTTATGAGCAAAATGCTCTTTTGAGTCCGTTCTTTTCAATAAATCATTCGAACCGTGGATTGAAGACAGTGGCCAAAAAGTACTTTAAAAAATGACTGTTTTCAAACAGGTTCCCAAACAATCTCCCTGTCTTCCGCTGGACGGACAAACAGATAGTTCACCCGCAAACTCACAGCTTTAGATTAGCTGATGTTGCTGTGGATGCTCAAATAACAGAGCAATGTTTTGATGTCACCAGTGTTTACTAAAAGATGACTCCACATAATATGCTGAAATAGGACAAAATATTTTAACATCAAAAAAATTACATGCATGTACCTAACCCTCTGTTCACTGTGCAGGTGTGGCTGCTGTGCCCTCCCTCATGCCTGTTTCTCCAGGCTATGCTCGTCTTAACCAAAATGAGCCTATGAACTCTCTGCGCATCTCTGTTGGAGGGCTCCCGATGCTCACTTCCATGACCAACACCACGGACCCCCGCTTCCGCATCAAATGGAAAGCCATCGTCGTGGTCGCGTCAGCGCTAACCCTCATCCTCCTTATCTACATGCAGTTTCTAGCCTTCCACCCTCAACGCAACGGCAGACATGGCTTGAGGTTGAACCATCCAGAGATCCGAGCGGAGGATCACTACAATGACACGTACCCCCTCAGTCCGCCAGAACACACGACCCAGGGCATGCGCTACCGGATCGGGGTCATTGCTGACCTGGACACAAACTCACGCAGTGAAAAGGAGCTGACGTGGTTCAGTTATATGCTGAAGGGTTATCTTCTGGTGTCGGAGAGTGGAGATATGGTGGCGGTTGAGTGGGATCAGGACAGGGTGGTCTTGGAAAGCCACCTGGCAGAGAAGGGTCGAGGCATGGAGCTCTCGGAATTAGTGGTCTTTAATGGGAAACTGTACAGTGTGGATGATCGTACAGGTGTAGTGTATAACATAGAAGGACAGAAGGCAGTGCCCTGGGTCATACTGCCAGATGGAGATGGCTCTGTTTCAAAAGGTTAGTTCCCAGCAGCCATATCACCCTGTAGCTCTAGACTGGTTACCCACTGAAGCTAAGCTGGCTTGAGTCTGGTCAGTACCTGGATGGGAGACCTCCTGGGGAATTCTAAGGTTGCTGCCGGAAGGTGTTAGTAAGGCCAGCAGGGGGTGCTCACCCTGCGGTCTGTGTGGGTCCTAACACCCCAGTAAAAGTGACAGGGACACTTTACTGTAAAAAGGCACCGTCCTTTGGATGAGAAGTAAAACCGAGGTCCTGACTTAGGAGAGCCCCCTGTTCACCTGTTCACTGTTCAGTGTAAAAGCGCTTTGAGTGTAGTGTCAGAAAAGTGCTATATATGTGTAATGTTCATTTCTCTACTCCCATTACCAGATCCTCTTTCAGAACTGGCCAGTATTTCCACTGACTTGAGCTAACAGATGACTTGACTCACATTGTTACTACAGCATAAAGGTCTGCACGGGCCTTAAAATGAAACCAGAACCCGACCCGTACATGAGACCTTGTGGCCCTACCCGGCCCGAACGATACTGTCAGATTTTAAGCCCGCACCCGACCCGAAATCGCTTACTATCTAATTTCTTCTCCTAGTAAGTACTGTTGCAATAGGCTATATTTTATGTAAGCATACAGGAAACATTCGTAACAGTACAGCAGAAGGGAAAAAAGCATTCCTTACCGTTTATAAGCTGAAACTTCACTTAGTGCAGAACAATCTGGAATAATACGAAACAATGCAACAGTCCCCTCTATGCAGCCTGAGCTTGTTTAGAATGTTGAATCTTTGTGACAACTGTGCTAAAAACAATCTAGACGCAGCACAAAGAATGAAACCGAGCGCAAGTGTCTCAACATGCGTTTTTGACAATTTGAAGTTCTTTTTAACTTGACATGGTGTTTAAACAGTGCTGGTCCTGCACGAGACGCTGAAGAAAAAGCGAGACGCGGTGCATATGTCAAAGACATTCATCCAGCATGTTTTTAAACAATGGGAAAACAGAACAGATGGGCACAAAAACGCGTTCGGTGTGAACAGCCCCTAACTCGTCCCTTCACGCGTGTCTGTGAGTGAGAGTGCGTTTGCGAAACAAGTTCGGTAAGCCTGTTTATTTTTTCGTTCATTCCGAACCCGACCCAAAGTCCTACTTGAAAAACAGACCCGAACCTGGCCCGAAACCCAGCGGGTTCTCGGGTCCCGTCGGACTTGGGTCGGGTTGCAGACCTCTCAGTCTTTTTTACCTTTAAGTTCGAACGAAATAGACTAAAATAGTGACATTTGGATTTGTAAAGGAGATCAAATTGAAATTATTTGGTTATTGCGCCACCTATTGGATTAGAGCTGAAAATTAAAGCTAACAACTGTACATTAATTCATTTATGTATTGTTTCCGATCTTAGTAAAGGCAATAGTAATTAAAGAGTTAACAGCATCATAGTAAGTGTGTTATGGGACGTTATGTTCCATTCTTTTCACTTACACTAATATCATCAGGTGTGTAAGCGCTATCAAATGACGCTTTTCTCTTTTCAAGTGACTGTGACAATCGTTTGCCTCAATTCTGATTCACGTCTCCGCAGTTTTGAATCACATTATGGTGTAATTTATCAACTTCAGATTAAAATGTTTTACAACGTCACTCTTCATTCCATTCAATTTTCTGATAATAGTATGCCCAAAACCGCACCGTTCATAGCAATCTCCCATTCATTCCAGTGGGAAGTTCTGCAAAGCTTGTCAGTGCGCGCATCAGTAGCGAATAGTTAGCGAAGGGTCAATTAGCAAAATGGTGTTTAAAATAGTTTTAAATTAGGTTTATACTGTCATCGCCAGACATGTCAATTTCCCAAATGTATTTCACATCTATCCAAATATAAAGCTCACTCACTTTTCTGTAAAAAAAAGGACAGCTAGAATACCTCATGGTTTTCAGTCCTAGTTCTCTCATTTTCTTTCTCTCAGGGTTTAAGGCAGAGTGGCTTGCTGTGAAGGACGAACATCTCTATGTGGGAGGTTTGGGGAAGGAGTGGACCACCACCACAGGAGAGGTGCTCAATGACAATCCCGAGTGGGTGAAAGTGGTGGGATTCCACGGAGATGTGCAGCACCAGAACTGGGTGCCTAAATACAACTCTCTCCGCAGCGCTGCAGGCATTAGTCCTCCCGGTAAGTGTCATTATTTCACTGACTTCCAATATGTATTAGTAAGTGAAATGAGAGACAGGAGTGAAATCCCAGTAAGAGTATTGGCACTTGGTTTTACTCATCTGCAAACAGGTGCAAAGTTCTCCATTATTTTGTCAGAAGTGGCTTAAAGGTGCAATATGTAATATATTAATTGTACTAAAGCATAAAATTATCATAATATGTTATCAGAGATTTATGTTGAATCAGAGATGCTAAGTTGAAAAACTGGCTTCTCTGAAAACAATGCTACAGCCAGTATATTCTACAGTGATGTAAATGTCCGTTCCGGGCCGGAATTTCTGTTTGTGTTTTGGTCTGTGTGAGGTACACCCCAATCCTGGTTACTGCAATGTGGGGGGAAAAAAATCTAATTCTCATTGCCATAATGCAACAAAAAAAAAGTAAAGTATTAAAACATCATGGCAGGATTTGTTGTATTGGCTTAATGCTGTTTTTTTTTATTTATTTTTTAATTATTGTCTCCTGACAGTTTTTTTTATTTTTTTTATTCAGTATTTCATTACTATATTACAGTATGGAAATCTAATAAGAATCACTTTTGAGAATAATACTTAATTTTCTTGATAATGATATCACTAAAAATAAGTTTTATTGTCTTAATACAAAATGTAATTTATTATTTCTTTTGATTTTGGGGTGAATTTTGGGACATGTTCTTGACAGGTTTCGGGTGATGCATTATGCTTCATGTCTGTTAATTACCTCTTTATGGCCATCTCAGGGTACCTCATACATGAGTCAGCAGCTTGGAGCGACACACTGCAACACTGGTTCTTCCTTCCACGCCGTGCTAGCAGCGAGCGGTACGAGGAGACTGCGGATGAGCGGCGGGGCACCAATATAATGCTCAGCTGCTCTCCGGACTTCCAGGACATCAAATCCAAAGAAGTGGGACCTCTGAATCCTACCCACGGCTTTTCCTCCTTCAAGTTTGTCCCAAACACAGATGACCAGATTATTGTTGCCCTCAAATCTGAGGAGGATGCTGGGAAAATTGCAACTTACATTGTGGTTTTCACACTGGATGGGCGAATTCTGCTTCCTGAAACTAAGATTGGAGACGTGAAGTATGAGGGACTTGAGTTCATTTAGTGCCAGAGACATATACGTGCCAAGAACTGGTTAATGCCTTTTTTAGATGATGCACATCTAGATGTGAACATTAAGGTGTCTCTTTGATAATTTAGATGAAGAATTGACCATTTTTTAACACTCCAAATAATGTCAACTGGCTGTTGGCCGCCATTGTGTAAACTTGGGTTCTGGTTGGTTGGACTAAAGGATTTTGGATTGTCATGATTTCATTTGTTTAAGAGACTGGTCAGAGCCTTTATCAGAAGCTAAATTTTTTTTTGTAATGCCATTCTCAACGAAGACCTTTGCTCCAACAGCTTGAGGTCTCATGGCAGTACTGTACATATGTGTCATGAATATAACAGACTGAAGTGATATACATTAGAAAACACAACATAATTTGCATACATATCTTTTACACTAATTATTGAGGTGTTTTCGACGATGTCATATTTCTCATAATGTGTGTTTTTGTTTTGTTTTTTAACCAAATGATGAACTACACAGATCAGATACATTAAAAAAAAACTATATGAAATATACAAAATCTGAACAGTAACAAAATTATGAATGATTATTTTCCATTGATGCACCAGAGTTACTTATTGTTTTTTTTAATGTTTTCTGAAAACATTTGCTAGACTATTTTTAAGAACAATATTGATGTACCTGAAGTTTTTTTATCCAGTTGTTTGAATCAGTCTGTGTTTATCATGGTTATAGGGATTTTATAAAAAAAAAAAAAAAAAAGAAATCACATTCAACAAGAAACGCTGCATACATACATATCAGTGTATTTGTAGACAGCATTCATAATCACTTTTTAAGACATTTGCTAAATTATGTATTTGGGGGACAAGAAGAGTATGTTTCTGTCCTGATTTTTCTGTTTATTTAGAATCAGTTCAAATGAAAATGTAAAAGTAATAAATAACGGTTGATTAAGGATCACTTCAAAACACATGGGTAATAACATTTTTTAAAACTTACATTTATACTGTTACGTTACTGCCAAGGCCTTAATCAAGGGTCAGGAATTTGGTTGGTTAGTGTAACCCCCTTAGCTTAGATACCTGAACTACACCATGCGGTGCTAAAAATGCATGTTTCCCATGGTATTTCAAAAATAACTGTGTATTCTGACAATTTCTTTTACAAGAAACATTTTGATATTTTTGATCGATGGTTCCCTTCTAGACATGGCCTCATTTTCCTGCAGCTGCAGAGCAAGTCACATATCAAATGGTGCACAAACCGAGTGCCCAAGAAAAATTTATATTTTTAACCATCTTTATTACTCATAAATCCAAAATTGCCATTTCAAAAACCCAATAGAAAATTCCCCATCTTATATAATATTTATCTTTACAAGTAAAAATTATGTTTTACTTTGTTAATGTTCTTTTTGTTTATCTTTTAATGCATTTTTAGCCAGAGCAGGATGGGGCTTTTTTAAAACTTTGAAACAGTTAATTGTTTTAAATGAAAGATTCTTTGTATGGAATTCTGGCACTAAGTAAAATGCTTTAAAAGTATTTTCTACAGCCTCAATGATAAAAGGTTTAATGGTGTTTGCATCACTTACTGTTGCTCATACTTGAGGTTGGGATTTGAACAAACCCTTAAAAAAAAAAAAAAATCTTGTTGCACTTTAATCTGTTTTGATTACTATTCTGATGCTAGTGAAACTTTGTAATATGGCACTTTTCATACCAATGTCTCCTTAAGATGATTCACTTTTGTTTTCCTCTTTTGTAAGTCGCTTTGGATAAAAGCGTCTGCCAAATGAATAAATGTAAATGTAAACAAAGTATTGACCCACCAGAATTTTACACTTTGCCAGTGCTAAAATTGGTAAAATACAAAGGATTACCATTGAAGAATTTACAATGACCCTACAGTGTGAACCTACAGTATTTTGGCAATTTTTGTTCTTTTCTAATGCCTCTATTACATTTAGCCAAACATAGACTAATGTTACTATTTTGTAAGATTATAGACCCTATTTTAAGAACGCTAAGGTTTAAGCGCAGCGCTATGCAATCTGTCATATATGCAAAGTCTAGGTGTATGCAAAGCACTAATGGGCTGGGTAATATGCAGTTTAATTCAGAGGTTTTTCTCCGGTTTTTGCACCATCAGCATCCTGTTATAAACTCCATTCCCTGTCAAGCAACATTGATATAAATGAAGACAGTCTATTCATAAGAATTTGGTATAAAGGCTGTATGTAATGCATTAGAAGAATAGAATACGGACAGTTTACGTCTATTAAAATGACTGCACATTACTGATCTTATATTATTATGTATATAATCTGGTAAGCTTGGTCTTAGTCTTGTCTTTGACCTGACCACCCGTTTGATCTTGTCACAGAGTCTACTAAGACATGTGGCTTGCCACAAGTCTAGACATGCTGACATTTTTTGTTTAAATGTGCATGTGTCAGCTATTCAAGTTCCCTTATTTTGATTTTGCTTGAAATGAAACTTCAGGTTTCCCTGTGATTGGACAGTGCAAGGTCCGTGTGATGTTTTGCAGTGGTTGACCTGATTTGGTAAATATTTAAAGGCAAAGGTTTTGTCATTCTTTCAGTGAGGATTTTTCATCTTTTATACTGAATACTGGTTTGCTGTATTGAGTTTTCCAGCATGAGCAGAATCATGTATCTTTTATGGCCTCTGCTGTTTCTTCATGTTTCAGCACAGCGTTGGACTAGGTTTGGTTAGTATATCGACAAACCTCTGCACTTAGATTTGATAAGAACTGCTCTACACTGCAAGCAACTATTTGCACTTGGTTGGTTTTAAAAATTATGATAAAAATATATATATATTTAAAATATAGTAGGAAAATTAGTAGAAATTCAGTTCTAAACCCAACATTAAGGAGCATAAATGATAACATGATTTTCATTTTTGTGTGACTGAAACGTTTTTTTGTTTTTGTTTTTTGACTGTCTAGCCTATGTGGAATACAAAATAGTCTTGCTCCATTTTCTCTGAATCTGAGTCTAGCTGAGCCAAACATGTCTCACAGGACAGATCATAGTATAAAAGCCCTGAGTTCGATGGTAACTTTAATTATGAGAATATGTGTTGTTAACTAAATATTGTCTTGGAGGGCAATATTTGTTTAATGTTCAGCATATAGACTCTGTTTACCGTTTTACAATTCAGTCTTAAGCATTTAGTGGTCTATTGCAATTTTATGACCAAACACAAATTGAATGTTTTAGCTGAGTTTTACTGGTTTTAAGACGTTTTATGTGCCTTCTGAGCATCTCTTCGGATAAACATCTTTTTTGTCAATTGCTTCAGATGACCAACAAAAGCGTCCTACACAGGAGGGCAGAGTGAGATTGGTGGGCAATGTGCCTTCGTCTGGTCGTGTGGAGGTGTATCATGATGGACAGTGGGGTTCAGTGTGTGATGATGGATGGGAACTGGCTGAGGCACAGGTGGTGTGTCGTCAGCTGGGTTTTTCTGGAGCTATATCAGCCACCACTGGAGGACATTATGGTGAAGGCAAGTTCTGCAGTGTGTTGGAGAGAGTCTGATAGTTGCTCTTTGTTTTTGTGAACAATAGTCTGATTTCTTTTCCCTTTTTAGGCTCTGGTCCAATTTGGCTGGATGACATAAACTGTAAAGGCTCTGAGAACTCATTGTCTGATTGTGGCCTCAAAGGTTGGGGTGTTACTGACTGCACACATAAAGAGGATGCAGGAGTTGTCTGTGAAACTGGTGAGCCATCTACTGGATCTTTCTCATTGAAGTCGTTCTTGTTCACCGTTAAGGCACATTTGCATTAATACTAAGTTAGGACACATGGCATTCGGCACATGTACAGGTGCACAAGCTGCGTGGCACATACTATTGTCTAGAGCTATATTGTCTTTTCTGCAGATTTTTAATTACCAGTGGTTTTCTCACTGCAGGATACATTTAAGATAGATTTAGCTAAGCTTAATTTGGACCCACCATCAGTGCTCTGTCTTGCGAAACTCTTACTTTGTTTTATTAGTGGGAAAGCTCTTGAGCTCTTCACCCAAACTAGACGACAGGTGTGGCTGGTGGAGTCTAAACTACCAGAGGCCCTCAAATGTACAGCGTATACCTTTGATGTAGTATAAACGACATCTATACTACTGAACATTATCTGCAGCTACTATGAACTTCTAACTTTTACTAAAAAGGATATATTCTCAAGTAGTAAGCGTGAATGATACTCAGCTCTGCAAAAATTAAACAAAATAACTCACTCATGTAACAGGCACATGTTCTTAAAGTGATCATGCACGTTTCTTGTGGAGAAACATGAAAGTGCAATTAAAGGTAACGACTCTTCTACATCATTTCTATTTTTAATGTGTTTTATTAAACTTTCTTTGTAGGTAAAAACATGAGCAGCGATCATCAGTTCTCTGTGGATAACAGTCTGGGTTTGTCTGATGATCTTGGTGATCTGTTTGACAGTGGAGATGGTTGTGATTTCAGCATTAATGTACGAGACCTCAGTGAAGAGGCAGAATTGACGTTTTGTGTACACAAGCTGATTCTCATGCTTTATTCAAAACTAAACCTAACAAACAACTCCAGAAACCTCACAGTGGAGGTCAGCCAGACTTGCCATCCATATGTCTCTTCTTTTCTCAGGTAACTTTACCAGATACTTGATGGATTTTCCCCTTCAATTGTGTATCTTTTTTTTTTTTCTCACAGCAGTGTTAGATAGTACAGTATTTAAACTGTTTGCTCAACTGTTCCTCAGGTATTTGTATACACGGCAGGTTGATGTTTCCATCACATCAGCTCAATGCCTCCATCAGTTGGCTTATATCTTTGGAGTGAAGAAGCTTATGGAGGATGTTGGCAGGGTCTTCACTCTACTTATTCCTGAAGACAACAGCTTCCAGACCCAGTTATCAATGTACGAATATGGTGTCCGCACAGGTGATCATGTTCTGCAGGAGAATGTCCTTCAGTACCTTTCCTGGAACTGTGAGTTCCTCATAAGTTCTCCGTTATGGAGCACCCTCTCCTTTCACATGATGGACGCTCTGCTGTTGCGCTCAGATTTGGTTGTGAAGGATGAAGCTTTTCTTCTTGAAGCACTGGAGAGCTGGATCCAAGTCAAAGGCGATGCAGTTAGTCCAGAACAACAGGCCAGTCTCCTGAATCACATCCGCTTCCTGTTGATCCCAGTAGATAAACTCTATGACATGCAGTTTACCTCAAGTATTCTCCATCAGAATCATGAGAAACTGTACCTAACTGGCATGCTCAAAGGCTTTCAGTTTAATGCTCTTCCCTTCTCTAAGATCAGGAAGCAAATTAATAACGTCAGTGATGAGTATTTACCCAGAATCTACACTGCAGATGAGTGGAGTGTATCTATCAATGACACCATAGTCAATTACCGGTACCATAACAACTACGGGCAAAATAACAGAATCCGAACATTCTCAACTCCTATTCACACTAGTGCTATTTTCAGAGACCAAAAGGTCCAGTGGCAAGCACAGGTTTTTCTTAGCCGTCAGGAATGCTCTAATAATGGTTTTAGATGTGATTCTCTCCCTGTTGCAAGGTTCCTCACATATGACAATCCGTACAATTATGCCAGCATTATTCGCTTTAACAACAGGTTAATCCTCAGCTGTAAAAATGAAAACAATGTCTTTCATGTCCAAGATTTTAAGAATAATGTGGCGGTGATTTCAAACAACAGCAGTATGGCCCTGCCGAACCCCTGTCCTGATGACTACAGATTTAGATTTGTAGTGCGTCCGGAGTATATCTGACTGTATGGATTCAGCTTCAGGTAGTTTCATCCAGACATTTCAGTTTGGTCTCATCAATTAAATTTGATTAAATCTTTATAAAATTATGTTAAATATTCATCTATATTGTTGAATATTGTTTAATCCTAATGTTTTTTTTTTGTTTGTTTTTTTTTTTACTAAATTTTAAATTTGAATCATAAACAATGTTTGATTTTTAAGGTGTACTGAAAAAAAAATATATATATTTTTTTTTCATAATCTGTGTGAGTTTAATTGTTTACCTTAAGAATGTTGATTGTTAAGATGTTAAGAATATTCTTATTATGTAATTTTGCCCCTTGGGCAAATTCTCTTAAAATAGTTACCCCTGCCTCAAAGGCAAACCTTCATATTATTACAAAGCTTGTTGTGAGAAAGAAAATATTCGGTCCACCGACGATGACATGATCCATCTTACAATGTCACATGACGCATTAGATAAAGACCTGCATATTTTCATTAAAGGGTTAGTTCCCTCAAAAAAAGAAAATTCAGTCATTGTTTACTCACCCCTGTGTTGTTATAACCCCATGAATTTATTTCTTTTTCTAAACACAAAGGGAGAAAATTAGAAAAAAAATTGTGCTCAGTGATGTCATACAACGACAGTTTTATGGTGACCACATCTTCAAGCTTCAAAAGGATGCAAAAGTATAATTCAGAAGTCTAATAAATTATTCCATGAGACTCATGATTGTTCTGAAAGCATACGATGAGGTTCGGTGAGAAACAAACCAAAATCGAATGTATTATTTTGGGGAAGCTGTTGACCGTTGCTTTCCTCTGCGCGTTCATGAGACTGCACGAGAGCAGTATCTGTTGCGAAATGGGGCATTCAAGCAAAAACCTTTTTTGTTTATCTAAAAACAGGACCACCATAGCGACAGAAACAACAGAACACAACACAGCTGCACACAAAACAGAGAACCAAACTTTCTAAATATGTCTGTTGAGTTTGTAGTCTGAGAATAGGTGTATTGCTATGCCCAGCCTCATTTTTTTTTTAAACAAAGTACTCAATCAAACAGAGAAACAGAGGAGGCGGGAATGAACTGGTGAGCATTTGTGACAGACCTCTGATTGAAGAGAACGATACCTCAGCAAAAATATTCTTGGCCAAAATCAAGTAGTTAGTGAGATTTAACTGGCTAGTGAGATACTGGCTTCAGTATATTGTTATGAGAAAGTTTATGGACCATTGCCAGTCCACAGCAGGCAAGGTATCCCGGCGTGATGCCAAAAATAGAAACCAAACGATTGACAGAATGTACTGTCGCTTGTCACAGCTGGTTAGGACAAAAACTCTGATTAACATATTAAATATACCTTTAATCGCGTGTCGATAGCCATCAGGGTAGGAAACGATATGACTGTGGCTGCCTTCAGCCTCCTCTGTCTATCTCTCTGTTTCACTGAGAACATTGTGCAGCTGTGTTGTGTTTTGTTGTTAATATCGCTGAGGTGGACCTGTTTTTAGACATACAAAATGAGTTTTCGCTTGAAAACCCTGTCTTGCGACAGATACTGCTCTTGTGCATATTACATTACATATTGCATATACAGGTGCATCTCAATAAATTAGAATGTCGTGGAAAAGTTCATTTATTTCAGTAATTCAACTCAAATTGTGAAACTCGTGTATTAAATAAATTCAGTGCACACAGACTGAAGTAGTTTAAGTCTTTGGTTCTTTTAATTGTGATGATTTTGGCTCACATTTAACAAAAACCCACCAATTCACTATCTCAAAAAATTAGAATACATCATAAGACCAATAAAAAAATCATTTTTAGTGAATTGTTGGCCTTCTGGAAAGTATGTTCATTTACTGTATATGTACTCAATACTTGGTAGGGGCTCCTTTTGCTTTAATTACTGCCTCAATTCGGTGTGGCATGGAGGTGATCAGTTTGTGGCACTGCTGAGGTGGTATGGAAGCCCAGGTTTCTTTGACAGTGGCCTTCAGCTCATCTGCATTTTTTGGTCTCTTGTTTCTCATTTTCCTCTTGACAATACCCCATAGATTCTCTATGGGGTTCAGGTCTGGTGAGTTTGCTGGCCAGTCAAGCACACCAACACCATGGTCATTTAACCAACTTTTGGTGCTTTTGGCAGTGTGGGCAGGTGCCAAATCCTGCTGGAAAATGAAATCAGCATCTTTAAAAAGCTGGTCAGCAGAAGGAAGCCTGAAGTGCTCCAAAATTTCTTGGTAAACGGGTGCAGTGACTTTGGTTTTCAAAAAACACAATGGACCAACACCAGCAGATGACATTGCACCCCAAATCATCACAGACTGTGGAAACTTAACACTGGACTTCAAGCAACTTGAGCTATGAGCTTCTCCACCCTTCCTCCAGACTCTAGGACCTTGGTTTCCAAATGAAATACAAAACTTGCTCTCATCTGAAAAGAGGACTTTGGAACACCGGGCAACAGTCCAGTTCTTCTTCTCCTTAGCCCAGGTAAGACGCCTCTGACGTTGTCTGTGGTTCAGGAGTGGCTTGACAAGAGGAATACGACAACTGTAGCCAAATTCCTTGACATGTCTGTGTGTGGTGGCTCTTGATGCCTTGACCCCAGCCTCAGTCCATTCCTTGTGAAGTTCACCCAAATTCTTGAATCGATTTTGCTTGACAATCCTCATAAGGCTGCGGTTCTCTCGGTTGGTTGTGCATCTTTTTCTTCCACACTTTTTCCTTCCACTCAACTTTCTGTTAACATGCTTGGATACAGCACTCTGTGAACAGCCAGCTTCTTTGGTAATGAATGTTTGTGGCTTACCCTCCTTGTGAAGGGTGTCAATGATTGTCTTCTGGACAACTGTCAGATCAGCAGTCTTCCCCATGATTGTGTAGCCTAGTGAACCAAACTGAGAGACCATTTTGAAGGTTCAGGAAACCTTTGCAGGTGTTTTGAGTTGATTAGCTGATTGGCATGACACCATATTCTAATTTTTTGAGATAGTGAATTGGTGGGTTTTTGTTAAATGTGAGCCAAAATCATCACAATTAAAAGAACCAAAGACTTAAACTACTTCAGTCTGTGTGCACTGAATTTATTTAATACACGAGTTTCACAATTTGAGTTGAATTACTGAAATAAATGAACTTTTCCACGACATTCTAATTTATTGAGATGCAACTGTACATTATATTTTGGTTTGTTTCTCATTATACCTCATCATATGCTTTCCAAAAAATCGTGAGTCTCATGGAATAATTTATTAGACCTCTGAATTATACTTTAGTGTGCTTTTCATGCTTGAAGAGGTGGTCACCATAAACTGCCATTGTATGACATCACTGAGCACAATATTTTCTCACAATTTCTCCCTTTGTGTTTAGAAAAAGAAAGAAATTAATTTAGGGTTATAACAACACAGGGGTGAGTAAACAATGACTGAATTTTCAAATGTTCGAATTTTCCTTTAAAAGAATGTTCTGGGTTTAATACAAGTTGAGCTCGACACCATTTGTGGCATTATATTGATTCCCACAAAAATAATTTTGACTCGTCCCACCTTTTCTTTAAAAAAAGCAAAAATCTGGGTAACAGAGAGACACTTATAATGGAAGTGAATGGAGGCCAATTTTTGAACGTTAAAATACTCACTGTTTCAAAAGTATAGCCACAAGAAATAAATTATATGCGTGTAAACATAATTTTAGTGTAATAACATCATTTATTAACCTTTTTTCTTGTACAGCTATAGTCAATTTTGTAGCTTTGTTGCTATGATGATGTAATGTCAACAAACCCTAAAAGCATAAAATGACTGTCAAAATAACAATTTAAACAGCTCAAATATTACATGACTTTAACATAAGAGTTAATGTAAATGCTTTTATAAAATTATAAACTTCACATTTCTGCCTTTGAACCCTCAAAGTTCAGACAAGTCAAAATTAATTTTTGTGGTAATCAGCATTATTCAACAAATGCTGTCAATTGAGCTTAACTTGTATTGAACCCAGAATATTCCTTTAATTCTGACCATATCAATATATGCAGTAGTACCAATTCACCAAAAGCCAAGGCAGAGATTCTTTTATTAAAGAAGATGGCAATCAAAACCTTTATCATTGGAGAAAGTGTAACGATAAACTTGGATCAGGTGAGTTTTACTAGTGATGGACTAGTCAAATAAGAAATAAACTTGACTTGTCATGTATGACTTTCCCTCAATCAAGACTCGTCAGGTTGTCCAAAGGGTGTGGGCTTTTTCAGATATTCATCTACAGAGGAGGCTGAAGCAGCAGAGGCAGCTGGACCGCCACATCTTGGAGGGTTTCAGACAGATATCTACAAAGTTGTTTTTACATTAACATAGCAAAGTCAGCAACATCTTAAACATTTATGATCAGATATGAAGCAGCAAGACAATCAGTTTATCATCTGTCTGTCCTGAACGGGTTGCAGAGCCGGTTAAAAACTCTCCAATACCAACACTTCCATACAAACATTCACATGAACTAAAAATGCCATAACAACATCAATAGTCGCTCGTTGCAGTGATTTACACTAAACCTCATCATCTGATTTTACTCCCAACAAATGTGAACTAAACGTGTCTGTATGTTACACCAGTTTATTGTCATATTTTGTACTTTCATTATCACCTTAATATACTTTTTTGGTTTTGATGTGATTTATGCCTGTAAAATGGCCTTCTGTAAAGGATGCCTTTATTGTGCATGCAGTGCCGGCCCTGCCATATAAGAGACATAAGTGACTGCATAGTGCCTCCGTGACCACCAGGAGGCCCCATACCACAGGTTCAGTGTGGCAAAATAATTAGATGCACTAAGTGTAAATAGCACAGCATGCCAATATGCATGCCAATAGTTAAAAACTACAACAACAACAACAACAACAACAACAAAATATTATATAATCATTCAAAAAAAGGCATAAAGATATAAGTATGTAAATGAGACTCCTGTTGACCTAACAGGTGGTGTGGTGACAGTAGTAAGACAGGTGGCTATCAGTATGGCCAACCAGGGTTCAGATCCATCTTTTGCTAATTTATTTTTTCTCCCCATATTCATCCTATGTAAGTGAAGACAGACAGTGTCTGTACGCCATCGGAGGGTTTTCTATTTTTAAATAAAAATGAACACAAAATGTGTAACTAAAATGTCTAAGGGGAGTGTGATATAACTGAAAGTAAACATGAGGTACTCACGTGATCGTGGGCTCACTAAATGTTGGGCAGGTTTGATAAAGGTAGGGAGTGTGGGTGGCAGCTTTCTTCAGTGGCTTGAAAACTCACAGAAAGTGAGGATCATGATACGCACATGGGGGTGAGACCTTTCTAGAACCGCTCTCTGCATTTAAAGTTAGGAGTAACGAGACAACTTTACGTGACAAATCAGGGGCGCTTCGTCTCGCTGCCAGCGATGTATTTAAGTTCCGTCGCAATACTACATGCACTGTAGGGGTGTGCAGCGAAGCCATTATCTGTTTCTGTATTTGTATCTGTTACTATGACAAAGTTATCTGTAGACGGATAGAACCGGATGTGGGCGTGGCTTAACCGGAAGTGTCTCAAAACTCATTTTAAAATGTAACTCTCTTACATTTATAGTTTCTCTACATAAAATATGCCTCAGATAGGCCTATTTAATTATTATTATTATTAATAATAATTATAATAATATTAATAATTATTATTTAATCATATTATTGATATATACAGGTGCATCTCAATAAATTAGAATGTCGTGGAAAAGTTCATTTATTTCAGTAATTCAACTCAAATTGTGAAACTCGTGTATTAAATAAATTCAATGCACACAGACTGAAGTAGTTTAAGTCTTTGGTTCTTTTAATTGTGATGATTTTGGCTCACATTTAACAAAAACCCACCAATTCACTATCTCAAAAAATTAGAATACATCATAAGATCAATAAAAAAAAACATTTTTAGTGAATTGTTGGCCTTCTGGAAAGTATGTTCATTTACTGTATATGTACTCAATACTTGGTAGGGGCTCCTTTTGCTTTAATTACTGCCTCAATTCGGCGTGGCATGGAGGTGATCAGTTTGTGGCACTGCTGAGGTGGTATGGAAGCCCAGGTTTCTTTGACAGTGGCCTTCAGCTCATCTGCATTTTTTGGTCTCTTGTTTCTCATTTTCCTCTTGACAATACCCCATAGATTCTCTATGGGGTTCAGGTCTGGTGAGTTTGCTGGCCAGTCAAGCATGGTCAAACATGGTCATTTAACCAACTTTTGGTGCTTTTGGCAGTGTGGGCAGGTGCCAAATCCTGCTGGAAAATGAAATCAGCATCTTTAAAAAGCTGGTCAGCAGAAGGAAGCGTGAAGTGCTCCAAAATTTCTTGGTAAACGGGTGCAGTGACTTTGGTTTTCAAAAAACACAATGGACCAACACCAGCAGATGACATTGCACCCCAAATCATCACAGACTGTGGAAACTTAACACTGGACTTCAAGCAACTTGGGCTATGAGCTTCTCCACCCTTCCTCCAGACTCTAGGACCTTGGTTTCCAAATGAAATACAAAACTTGCTCTCGTCTGAAAAGAGGACTTTGGACCACTGAGCAACAGTCCAGTTCTTCTTCTCCTTAGCCCAGGTAAGACGCCTCTGACGTTGTCTGTGGTTCAGGAGTGGCTTAACAAGAGGAATACGACAACTGTAGCCAAATTCCTTGACACGTCTGTGTGTGGTGGCTCTTGATGCCTTGACCCCAGCCTCAGTCCATTCCTTGTGAAGTTCACCCAAATTCTTGAATCGATTATTCTTGACAATCCTCATAAGGCTGCGGTTCTCTCGGTTGGTTGTGCATCTTTTTCTTCCACACTTTTTCTTTCCACTCAACTTTCTGTTAATATGCTTGGATACAGCACTCTGTGAACAGCCAGCTTCTTTGGCAATGAATGTTTGTGGCTTACCCTCCTTGTGAAGGGTGTCAATGATTGTCTTCTGGACAACTGTCAGATCAGCAGTCTTCCCCATGATTGTGTAGCCTAGTGAACCAAACTGAGAGACCATTTTGAAGGCTCAGGAAACCTTTGCAGGTGTTTTGAGTTGATTAGCTGATTGGCATGTCACCATATTCTAATTTGTTGAGATAGTGAATTGGTGGGTTTTTGTTAAATGTGAGCCAAAATCATCACAATTAAAAGAACCAAAGACTTAAACTACTTCAGTCTGTGTGCATTGAATTTATTTAATACACGAGTTTCACAATTTGAGTTGAATTACTGAAATAAATGAACTTTTCCACGACATTCTAATTTATTGAGATGCACCTGTATATATATATATATATATATATATATATATATATATATATATATATATATATATATTATTATTATTATTATTATTTATTTATTTATTTATTTATTTATTTATTTTTTATTTATTTATTTTTTCACCAGATGAAGCTGGATATGTAGGCTACATTAACTGTCGGATGTGTTTTTAGCTTTGGTTTCTCCTGGTATTTTTGACATTTGCTGAAACTAAATTTTGGTTCATGTCTGCAATGTGCAAGTATATGTTTAAGTTTATGTGCAGTGTGCAAGTATAACAATGTTATTATGGAGGCATGAGGTGTCAAGCAATTGTGAAATGCAATTAAATACAAATACAAACATTAAAAGAAATGAGAAAAAATTAATTAAGTCTACAAACAGGTGAAAGCACCGTAAATTTATATCAGAAAGTTTTATGATAGGCTACACTCGAAGCTTATTTTGTGTGCACATATTTTAACATAATGTTAAGGACATAATTATTTAGTTAAATTACATGTGCAGAATTAGCTAAATGCAGTGGAATAAATTGCAAGAGCGAGTCTCTATACATTTCTAGAAGAGAAAAGCGGGAAAAGTTTGCATGTTTTATTTTCTCTGCAATCCTCCGTGTGCAGGGATATTCTGAATAGATTTACAAGTATTTAAACCTCTATGGAGCATTTTAACTGTTTGGGAATAAAGGCTAAATCATGCAATTACCTTCATTGGTGATGTGGATATAAATGTGGTCAGCTTTAAGAGACAGACAAGCTCCGCTATAAAATCATCACGTCAGGAATTCAACATTGCGCTCAGATTGGTTTATGAATCCTTACGTGTGAATTTTGTGCAACAGTTGGTGTTAATGTGTTAACACACATTTTAAGAAGTGGAAAATGTGTATGATATAGTATCTTAGTTAATGTTACTCTTGACAAGATTAGATTTCTGAGACGCGCACAATTAATGTAGACTGAAACGGAGTTGAGACTGCGGCCATCCGATGAACTTGAAATCACACCGTGCGCATTTTCATTTATAACGTTTACACTGTAGTAATATTGGCTTCATGGACTCATCATTGCTTTGTAATTTTGGGTGTGTTTATTTAAAGTATCACTTTATACCTGTGCTCTTTGGATGATCAGTCTTCCTAATATTTTTTGTATTATTCGGTTGAATTCGTTATTCATTTTGAAGTCATTATTCGTGCCTTTCCGAATAAGGTATTTGGCTTCAGGCACATCCTTAATGCACTGAATGTGTTGTTATATTATATACTGTTTTAGAATACACTATAATACACTGCTGTGCAAATCGTATCTGCCACAACTTACACCAGGGTGCAAATAGTATATGCCACTGTTCTCAATAAGTGCAAATTTTGATCTCATGAAATTTACAAGACCATGGCAACATGTTTGCAATTCAAAATTACATGCAGTGTAACATATTTGGTTGCAGTTTCCCAGTGAAATGTCCAGCGTGGGGCACCAAAAGCAACTGAAATTCTGATGTAATCAGAAGAGTTAAGGTGAATGTTAGATGGATGTTTTAATGATTAAACCTAACCTAAAACTTTCACGTAACCACTAGTGTTCAAAAAGATAAGTGAAGGTTTAACAAGCAGAGATGCAAACTAATGAGAGATGATAAAAGTGAGAAAGTCACAGCAGATGTTCCAGATGTATCTTTTCACTTGAATTGCTTCTTATATTTAAAGCTTTTTGTTGTATTTAAAACTGTTTTAAGTGTTTAAGCTTAAAGTAACCCTTTCAAGTGATTTTAATTAGAAAAATGTAGAAAATATTACCAAACAATCTGGGCAAATTAGCTTCAGGAATGGTGTCTTTTACTGAAAGGTGAGTAGTTTGCATCCCTGAACAAGTCATCCTTACCCAACCACTGACTAAACCTAACCGATAGTGTTTTAAAATGCATAAGAGACATGAAAAGCACATTTTCTGAAGCAACAATGTCATTTTGTGTTGCTTCTATGACAATGTCGTCTTATGTGTTACCTTGCATTCTTGGCTGGGCTTGAACTCTGGTCTCCCAAGTCCCAAGTCCAACACTCTATGAGATGAGCTACTGAGCAAGCTAACCACATTGAAATAAGTTTGTAAATGTATGAGGGTCTGTTATACATGCTTTAAAATGTATTGTTTTTCAAATGATGTGTTAAAGTAAAAGTGTGTCGATATCATAACATAGCAGTGTGTGAGTAATATAGTGAAAAGTCATAATCAGCCATTGTACTTGTGATTTATGTGAAAGTGAATAAAACACAGTTGTTGTAGCGCCTCTAGTGTTCATTTCATCTGGAAACTGCAGCGAATTGTACCTGAAGACACATGTAACAAGTTTTGCAAAAATGAAGAAATGAGTCATGTTTTTACTGTGAGACCAGGTTGGTAAATTGTATCTACCTTACATTACTTAATTTAATTTACACAGTCTTGGAATTTCATTAAAGTTAATTATTAATTTGTGCATGTGATTGTTGTGTTTGGCTATTTAAAAAAAAATCTTTCATTTTTGTATTTCTGAAGCAGTTATACCTGTGCTAATAAACTACAGTTGAAAGTTTTGCATTTTTAAGTCTTTTTTTTTTTTTTTTCAATTTGGCATGCCCAATTCCAAATGCGCTCTAGGTCCTCGTGGTGGCGTAGTGACTCGCCTCAATCCGGGTGGCAGAGGATGAATCTCAGTTGCCTCCGCATCTGAGACAGTCAGTCTGCGCATCTTATCAAGTGGCTTGTTGAGCGTTACCACAGAGACCTAGCACGTGTGGAGGCTTCACGCTATTCTCCACGGCATACATGCACAACTCACCACGCGACCCACCGAGAGCGAAAACCACATTATAGTGACCACGAAGAGGTTAACCCAATGTGACTCTACCCACCCTAGCAACCGGGCCAATTGGTTGCTTAGGAAGCCTGAATGGAGTTATGCATTTTTAAGTCTTAATTTTTTTTTTAATAAATTGTCTTGTTTGTTTGCACAGTTTAAAAGAATAGTTCACCCAAAATGAAAATGATCTCATTTACTCACCCTCATGCCATCCCAGATGTGTATGACTTTCTTTCTTCTGCTGAACACAAATGAAAAGATTTTTAGAAGAATATTTCAGCTCTGTAGGTCACTACACACCAAGTGAATGGTGAACAGAACACTGAATCTTAAAAAAGGACATACGGCCATCATAAATGTAAGTAAAAGACAATTCATTAATGTTTTCTGAAGCAAAACGCTAGGTGTGTGTAAGCTAAGCTAACTAACCACTGAATACAGCAGAGAAAGTCAGCCACAACCATCTGCACCCCCGGTCTGTCGACCACCTCGAATTTAAAGGGCTGAAGAGCCAGATCCCAATGGTTGATCCGTGCATTAGTATCCTTCATGCGGTGGAGTCACTTGCGACTACTAAACAGCACTGGCCGTTCCTCCCTTCCCACTTACTGCGAGAGCACCGCCCCCAACCCCCTATCAGATGCACCAGTCTGCAAAATAAAGTGGAGAGTGAAGTCAGGTGCATGTAAAAGCAGCCCCCCACAAAGTGCAGTCTTTACCTTCAGGAAAGCCTGCTGGCATGACTCTGTCCACTGGACCGGATCGGGGGCCCCCTTTTTAGTAAGGTCAGTCAGCGGCTGGTGACAGCAGAATAACTAGGCACAAACCTCCGGTACTAGCCAGCCAACCCCAAAAACTGCCTTACCTCCTTTTTGGTCATGGGCATCGGGCAGGCTGCAATTGCTGCCGTTTTGTTAACCTGTGGATGCACCTGCCCATGACCCAGGTGGATCCCCAGATACCTAAATTCCACCTGCCCAATTGCACACTTCTTCGGGTTGGCCGTGAGTCCCACCTGTTGCAGCACTCTCAGGACAGCCCTCAGATGTTGCATATGCTGCTGCCAGTCATTACAATAAATGATAATTTTGTCTAGATATGCAATGGTATATCTAGATGGCAGAGAAAAGGATCTTGTCCATGAGGCGCTGGAACATGGCCGGGGCTCTGAACAAACCGAACGGAAGCGTCACGAATTGGTGTAATCCAAACAGTGTGGAAAAAGCCATTTTTTCTCTGGATATTGGAGTTAAAGGGATCTGCCAATAACCCTTTGTTAAGTCCAGCATTGAGCCGCATCCAACCGATCGAGTAACTCATCAATTTACGGAATTGGATAAGCGTCAAATTTGGACACTGAGTTCACTTTCCACACCAAGCCATCGCTCTGCAGTACCAGAACTACCAGGCTGGCCCAATCACTGTGTGACTCCCGTATTACGGCCATTTCAAGCATCACCTCTAATTCTTCCTGAACGATCCTTTTCTTGTGTTCAGGAAGACAACGAACCACCACCCCTGGGGTGGTCTCAATATGGTTTGAGGACGTTGAGAAATGTTTGGCAATGTGGGTATGTAGCGAGCAGGGCGGGGCCGATCGGTGTCTGGGTAGAGCGAGGCCAGGGAATTCACAGTTCCACCTGTGTGCTACACTGCGTTCCAGTGAAGGGCGGTGGGAGTATTTAAGGACAGCGGCAGACGGGGAGAGAGAGACATCTGAAGCTGTGTGTTTGTCGACATGTTAGTCACAATTTAATCAATTTTGTTTCTTTTTTCAAATAAAATGTAATCAAATAAAACTGGTTTCCTTTATCTGACGAGTACAAGACTTGATGACTTTTTGTCCATTTGATATCTGAACACACACAAAGAAATAGGAGTTGATTCGATCAGTCTAAGTGGTAGAAAAAAAGTTACACTTGTACTGTCCCCAGTCAAAAGTGACCGCCAGAGGAAATGAATGGGAAACACTAAAAATCACATTGAAAAATCATATATATATATTTTTTTCATTATTTATTATATTAAATCTAAAAAACAGCCACAATGCAGAAACAATACACACAGACATGAAGGGGTGAGACTACATCAAGTGTGCAAAACACAAACACACACAAAACTGAACTGGTCAGACTATAAAACAGAACAATAAAATGATATTTAAAAAAAATCAGCTACAATGCAGAACACACACACACCAGAATGAATTGGTGAGACCATAACACATCTACAATGCTGAACACACACACACACACACACATGTTGGTCTACCTATCATTATGAGGACTCTCCATAGACATAATGATTTTTATACTGTATGAACTATAGATTCTATCCCCTAACCCTACCCCTAAACCTAACCCTCACAAAAAACATTCTGCATTTTAACATTTTCAATAAAACATAGTTTAGTATGTTTTTTAAGTGATTTGAATTATGGGGACACTAGAAATGTCCTCATAAACCACATTTATAGCATAATACCCTTGTAATTACCAGTTTGTAACCTAAAAAATTGTCCTCGTAAACCACATAAACATACACACACACACACATCTTTTTAAAACCAGGGATAAATTAGGATATTTCCTGTTATTCTACTAATTTCAGGTATGCAAAAACTGACAAAAATAACCTCAAATCAAACAAAATGCTAAACTTTGACAAAAGTAGTCTTTGATAATGTTTAAATATCTAAATGCAGAACTTGTGACAAAATCTAGAAATCATCTTCTCTTCAACCAGGGATGAATAAGTAGCTCTCTGTAGCCATCTAGTGGTTATACTTGTAATTTCATCTGGTTTGAATTTTTTGTAACGGACAGCACAGTTTGATTCTTGAGACTTTAAGCTTTCAAACGGAATATAATTTATGAGGATAGGTTAAATATTTGAGAAAATATTTAAAAGAAAAGTAAAAAAAGTCCATTTTCAAGCTCAAGCTCATATAGGTAAATAAATTAGTAAATAAAATAAAAAAAGTCTAAATATTAATAATAATAATAATAATAATATATGGGACGTTTAAGTCTGATTGGAGCAACATCATTTATAATGTCCAGACATACAGAATTAAAAAGGTCAGTCAGCTTCTCTGTGCCTAGGAAGGGCTTAAGGGCCTCAATAATAATGAAAAATTGGCATGCTACATAAGCCTCAGCAAAAAAGATTTGCTATAGACTCATTAACAGGTTGAAAATGACAATCAGCAGGTCAACTTTTAAATGTAAGAGGATGACGTTTAACATTGAAAAAGACATGTATATGGTCAGATAGATAACTGTCCTCTGTAAACATTACTAATGGATAAACCCAAGGATAAAATCAGGTCAAGGGTGTGACCATGCCTATGTGTGGCATCACAGGCTGACTGTATTAAATTAAAAGAATCAATAAGTTTAAAGAACTGACTTACCAGTGGTTTAGATGGACAACATACATGGATATTAAATTCCCCAATGATCAGTGGATTATCAATGGTGGGAACAATGAAAGAAAGAAAATCTGAAAAGTCCTGTATAAAGTCCTTATCATATTTGGGTGGGCCATAGATAAGAGCACAATATACAGTGTGAGTCGCTTCCAGTTTAACCAATTGTTGAAACTCAAAACTTGAATATTTCTCCACCGGGAGTAGGCTGCATTTAAAACAGTCTTTAAGAATTGTGGCTACACCCCCACCCCGACCAGTAGTTCTAGGGATATTAAAAATGTTGTAGTTATTTGGCAATAGTTCAGAAAGAACGCAGGTGTCCGCAGGGTCGAGCCATGTCTCAGTTAAAAATAAAAAGTTCAGTTCATGCGATAGAATAAAATCATGAAGTATAAACATTTTGTTCGCTATTGATCTCATGTTTAGTAGTGCAGCCTTAACTGTAGTAGAGTTCAAGGACTGTGTTGGTGTTTATGATGAAAGCTCCAGCTCCCTTAGATAGTGATAATCTGTCCATCCACTCTGTCTGCTATTTTCGGAAAACGCCGAAATACTGGCGCAGACTGTTCCGGAAGCATGGGTAAAAGCCACGTTCGCTGAGGCAAAGAGTAATTCTGCCAGTCAGAATGAGCATTTCACGCTTTCCTGTCTTTTGTGCCGCTTCTTTTTATAACGGGTGCCGCAGTCAAGCAACGTAGATCCATCGGTATAGACGAGAGGAGCTTGGAATAGGTGAAATTTTGGCCATCAGCATTTTGACAATACACAAAGTTTATGGAGGCTTGAATGTCTAAAATTGTTTGGCGATCATACACTAATACTGATGATACAGTCTGAGTCAACAAGCACACTATTAACATAAAAACACAGAAGACAGCTAAAACACATGGGATGAGACGGCTTGCTGTGCAACATGCTGGCACCATCTTGCTTATTTTTTTAAAAGCTGCAGCATTACTGGTCATCACTTCAAGGTAATCACAAGCTCAGTCTCTCTCTCTCTCTCTCTCTCTCACACACACGTCTTTGTTTCTCCAATAACTAAATAGCTAATAGCAAAAGCTGTCGTTACTAGTTCTAAAATGTGTTTTTGAAATAGCAATGGAGGTTTGGGTGCATCTTTCAAACTAGCAACAGCAGATCCTGAATCTGTAATGTAAGAAAATATCACACACAAGACGACGACAAGAACGTCATGGCCGAATCACAGCCGTGCTGATAGCTGGACATACAGCACTCTTGCTTGTGTGATATTGCTTTAATATACAGTATATAGCCATCTTTTGAAGATGTCATTCAACTCTACATGCAGGGTTGGGAGGGTTACTTTTGAAATGTATTCCAATATATGTTATTGTTAAATGTTATTAGCAAAATTGCAATAAATAAATAAAAAGAAAAAAAAAGAAAAAGAGTTTGAATGTGATTTAATTCTGAATAATTTCAGAACAATTTTATTTGTTTTTGCTATATTGCCCAGCTATATTTCCTACCACCCCATTCATATAAGGACAGCTGATTCATCAATACAGGTAATGCAGTGTAGCAATTGAGCCTTTCAGATAGCATTTCTTTCAAAAGAGCAATGCTATCATTTGGGTTTCTCTGAATGTCTTGCCAATGACATTTCATTAGCTGCAGTTTGCTCAGTAAACAACTCTTGGTATACCTTTTTCTGTGATTTCTTAAAGACTTTGATTGGCGGAAACTTTTCTCACATGAAGAGCAATGGTATGGCTTCTCTCCAGTATGCAATCTCTCATGTTGTTTTAGGGTGTCTGACCGATTGAAACTCTTTCCACATTGATGACATGTATAAGGTTACTATCCACTCTGACTTGCATCACATGTGCTTGTCAAGGGATCCTTTACACACAAAACTCTTCCCACACTGAGAACATGCAAAAGGCTTTCCTCCAGTGTGACTTCTCATGTGCACATTCATGTGTCCTCTATTAAGCAAACTTTTTCCACACTGAGTGTATGTGAAAGGTTTCTCTCCAGTGTGACTTCTTATGTGTCTCTTAAGACTTACTTTCTGTATGAAACTCATTCCACACTGATGGTATGTGAAAGGAGTTTTGTCTCGAGCTCTATTTTGTGAGGACGTAAGTGAGGAATTAGTCTGTGAGCAACTAAAAGATGTTTCTCCAGTTATGAAATGATGAGGATCCTGATGTTACTCCTCCACTTCGTGACTTCCCTCTTTCACTTTAATTGGTTCTTGATTTTCTTTTTTCATTTCCATTAAGTCTAAAAAGAAAATCAATAAATATGACCTTTATATCTTTAGTTTATCTGTGTTTTAAATGGCCAAGAAGTGGGGTGGGTATATGTTGGCTATGCATATACTGTATGTAGCCCATATACTGTAGCACGCATTGTGAATTACATTAAACAACATTCTTCAACATTCAAAACAAATTAAATGGAAAGAACATCCGTTATAGTTACACTGGCGGCCAAAAGTTTGGAATAATGTACAGATTTTGCGCTTATGGAAAAAAATTGGTACTTTTATTCACCAAAGTGGCATTCAACTGATCACAATGTATAGTCAGGACATTAATAACATGAAAAATTACTATTACAATTTTAAAAAAATATTCAGAACTTCTTAAACTACTTCAAAGAGTTCTCATCAAAAAATCCTCCACGTACAGCAATGACAGCTTTACAGATCCTTGGCATTCTAGCTGTCAGTTTGTCCAGATACTCAGGTGACATTTCACCCCACACTTCCTGTAGCACTTGCCATAGATGTGGCTGTCTTGTCGGGCACTTCTCACTCACCTTACAGTCTAGCTGATCCCACAAAAGCTCAATGGGGTTAAGATCCATAACACTCTTTTCCTATTATCTGTTGTCCAATGTCTGTGTTTCTTTGCCCACTCTAACCTTTTCTTTTTGTGAAAAAGTGGCTTTTTCTTTGCAATTCTTCCCATAAGGCCTGCACCCCTGAGTCTTCTCTTTACTGTTGTACATGAAACTGGTGTTGAGCAGGTAGAATTCAATGAAGCTGTCATCTGAGGACATGTGAGGCGTCTATTTCTCAAACTAGAGACTCTGATGTACTTATCCTCTTGTTTAGTTGTACATCTGGCCTTCCACATCTCTTTCTGTCCTTGTTAGAGCCAGTTGTCCTTTGTCTTTGAAGACTGTAGTGTGCACCTTCATTCCTCAAAACAATGACTGACAGATGAGTTTCTAGAGAAAGTAGTTTCTTTTTTTGACATTTTTGACCTAATATTGTCCTAAAGACATGCCGGTCTATTGCATACTGTGGCAACACAGAAACAAACACAAAGACAATGTTAAGCTTCATTTAACAAACCAAATAGCTTTCAGCAGTGTTTGATATAATAGCAAGTGATTTTCTAGTGTCAAATTAGCAATTTAGCATGATTACTCAAGGATAAGGTGTTGGAGTGATGGATGCTGGAAATGGGGCCTGTCTAGATTAGATCAAAAATGACTTTTTTCAAATAGTGATGGTGCTGTTTTTTTACATCAGTAATGTCCTGACTATACTTTGTGATCAGTTGAATGCCACTTTGGTGAATTAAAGTACCAATTTCCTTCTGAAACAGCTAAATCTGTACATTATTCCAAACTTTTGGCCGCCAATGTATGTTTGTAATGTAAATTACAGAGTTTTGATGAATTCAATACAATTCTGATGAAGTAGAACTGGAAGCATTTCCCAAACTATAACTCGATTAGTTTCTCTAAACCTGTTGTTTTAGCTGTTTGTTTTAGAATCAAACTTGTACTGTTCTCCTGAAAACAATAAACATGTAACTTTTTATCTTTATGAAACAAATGTAATAACACCAACTTCTATCATGTAAAAACACTATTATGCACTGTTATGCATTTCTTTTGTGATTTTATGATATTTTTGACTTTACCTCTAAATGACTCAACTACTCCATATTCATATAAAATAAGCACATTTTATGTTATCTTCACTTCTATAAAAACCTTCATTTCAGTAAATTGAAAGATTGTCAAAACATCAAAATATGTAATGCATTGCATGTGTCTCTGGGGAAATCTGCTGGAATAAAAATAATGATTACATGAAATGACAACTATGGCCAATAGATGGCTTCAGTGCTTCATGCACTGGCTGTTTTCCATGTGCCAATGTTGTAAAAACGGAATTTCTAGATATTATCACAAGTTATGCACTGGATATATATATATATATTTAGACATTATACACTGATCAGCCACAACATTAAAACCACCTGCCTAATATTGTGTAGGTCCACCTCGTGCCGCCAAAACAGCGCCAACCCGCATCACAGAATAGCATTCTGAGATTATATTCTTCTCACCACAATTGTACAGAGCGGTTATCTGAGTTACCGTAGACGTTGTCAATTCGAACCAGTCTGGCAATTATCTGTTAACCTCTCTCATCAACAAGGCATTTCCATCCGCAAAACTGCCGCTTACTGGATGTTTTTTGTTTTTGGCACCATTCTGAGTAAATTCTAGAGACTGTTGTGTGTGAAAATCCCAGGAGATCAGCAGTTACAGAAATACTCAAACCAGCCCATCTGGCACCAACAATCATGCCACGCTCCAAATCACTGAGATCACATTTTTTCCCCATTCTGATGGTTGATGTGAACATTAACTGAAGCTCCTGACACATATCTGCTTGATTTTGTGCACTGCACTGCTGCCACACGATTGGCTGATTAGATAATCGCATGGATGGTGCCAGACGGGCTGGTTTGAGTATTTCTGTAACTGCTGATCTCCTGGGATTTTCACACACAACAGTCTCTTAAACAGTTTTTATTGCAGAAAAATGTTATCCAACACCTATATCACTCATGTAAAAAACTAACTGTCCCCTTAAATTTAATAGCTGTTGTGCACCTTTAGCAGCAACAACTGCAACCAAATGCTTCCGATCACTGGAGATCAGTCTTTCACAACGCTGTGGGGGAATTTAAGCCCACTCTTCTTTGCAGAACTGCTTTAGTTCAGCCACATTGGAGTGTTTTCGAGCATGGACTGCCCGTTAAATGTCCTGCCACAGCATCTCAATCAGGTTTTGAAGTGAACTGAACATAGTTTATTGTCCCATATAGGGAAATTTGTCTTGGACTCAATGCACAGCACCAAATGGGCAGCAGACACATACAACATGAACAACATAAAATAAAATAACAAAAAATATATTAACACAGAACAATATAATTTTAGTACATTACACACAATCTAAAAAATACAAAATACAGTACAAGCTCCCATGGACTTATAGTGCCAAACCTTAAGAAATAGTATTTAAATATAAATACATGCACATATGTGCACATATAAAATTCTGTTACATAAAATGTAAAATTCTTAAGAAATCTTATTTAAAAGCCTGACTGAGGTTGGCACAAATGAATTTTTGAAACGGTCCACCTTACATAATGGAACAGTGACCCGTCTACCTGAAGATAAAAGTCTGTATTCTTTATTTAGGATATGGTTCCGATCTGATATGATTTTATGAGCATGCCTCACTGTATATTGCTCATATAGCCACTGAATGGAACGGCTTTCTTTCCAGCCTATGATTTTTAAGGCAGAATGTACCAAGCGGTTAAGCTTTTTTAACTGGACTGATAAGATTACCATACCATGCCATTATACCATATCTTATCAAACTTTCGAAAACAGATTGGTAAAACAGAAACATAATTTTCTGATTCACCCCATATACCTTAAGGTGGCACAAAAAATACAACCTCTGCTGCAATTATTAATCTGCTAAACTATTAATCTGAGAAGACCAGCTAAATGTGTTAACTATATGGACCCCTAGATATTTAAATGAAGAAACTTGAGATATAGGATTACCACCTGTTACTTCTGGACTGTGGTCCCACACAGACCTAGGGTCAAATATCATTTCAACTGTCTTTTTCTCATTTAGAGTCAGACAGTTATTGTCACACCACTGTACAAACCTGTCCACTTCTGAGAAATACTTGAGAGAACTGGTATTCTTGTGCAATAACACTCAAAATAGCAGTGTCATCAGAAAATGTGACATTAAAATTACTTTCCAGTACACTCATTAGTATATAGTTCAAGTCAGGACTTTGACTAGGCCACTCCAAAACTTTAATTTTGCTTCATTTGAGCCATTCAGAGGTGGACTTACTCCTGTGCTTTTTCCTCATAATTTCTGGAATTTCTTTCGACCTTGGCATAGTGTGCTACTGGGTGACATTTTAGCCAGCTTCATGCTGTTGAAAAAGTTCTATTTAGGTTTTGATTTGATTGAACATGGCTGGCAGTAATCAGGCCTGGGTGTGTCTAGTCCAGCTGAACCCCATTATGAGTGCAGTTTCATAGATTTGGGGATTTACTAACTAAGGGCAAATACTTTTCACACAGGCCCTGTTGGTATTGGATAACTTTTTTGCTTCAGTAAATAACATTATCATTTAAAAACTGTATTTTGTGTTTACTCAGATTGCCTTTGTTTTATGTTAGATTTTGCTTGAATTTAAAAACAATTTAGTATGAGATATACAAAAAAACAGAAAAATCAGGATGGGGCAAATACTTCTTCACAGCACTGTAGGTACACCTGTACACCTACATATTCATGTGATTATCTAATCAGCCAATAGTGTGGGAGCAGTGCAATGCAAAAAAACATGCAGATATGGGTCAGGAGCTTCAGTTAATGTTCACATCAACCATCAGAATGGGGAAAAAATTTGATCTCAGTGATTTCGACAGTGGCATGATTGTTGGTGCCAGATGGGCTGGTTTGAGAATTTCTGTAACTGTTGATCTCCTGGGATTTTTACGCACAACAGTCTCTAATGTGTATAGAGAATGGTGCAAAAAACAAAAACCATTCAGTGAGTGGCAGTTCTGTGGGCAAAAACTGCTTGTTAATAACAGAGGTCAGAGAAGAATGGCCAGACTGGTCCAAGCTGTAGGTCCAAGTAGGTGACAGTACACAGGATACATGCAAATATGTTACATGTTACAACAGTGCTATGCAAAAAAGCATTTCTGAACATACAACACGTCGAACATTGAGGCAGATGGGCTACAGCAGCAGAGGACCCCTCCAAGTACCACTACTGTCAGCTATGAACAGGACACTGAGGATGGAGTGGGAACAGACTCACCAAAACTGGACGGTAGATGATTGGAAAAACATTGCCTGGTCTGACGAATCTTGATTTCTGCTGCAACATGCAGATTGTATGGACAGCATTAGAACAAACACTTGACTACAAAAAGAAACTGTTGGGAAAAACTGATTGAGGAAACTATATAAACATAACAACTTAAGTGTGTCAAAATTAATGTACACTGAGTAATAATACCAAATAATAAATAAAGTAGTCAACAGTCCTTGTCCTCTTTCTTCTAGGTAGGCTGTCATCACAGGCTAAAGAAACCAGGCTTTAAACACTGAGGAACAATTTGTATTGTGTATTTTGTATTGTGACTCATAAGTGAAGTATGTTTGTACATTCTTCTAGTTTGTGGATTTGTCAATTGAGCATGTGAGGATTTGTTGCATGCAATTGTTGATGTATGCATTTGTAAATCTGTCACGTGCTTGTGGATCCCCATGCTAATTATAAACCTGTTGAGGTCCTATGTTGAGGTTATGTTTTCACTCAATACATGTCTCATCAACTGTAAATGCGAGCTCTTCGGCAAGACACCTGGATCATTTCACGTACGATCACGCAGCTTTATCGATGTAATGTAATCGTTTCTGTTATCAGATATTTTAAAGTAGCAGATTCTGTTCAGATTATCGTTGGGTGCATCCCTAGACTCAGTCAGCTTACCTGAAGTAAATTCTCAGTCTGAGCCTAAGGTGATGTGAGGACGCAGAGTCGCACACTGATAGAGACGCATTCCCACTGGTTGTGTATATTACGTAATTACGTAAAGTTATGCAACCACAGACGCAATAGATCCCACTACATTTATGTATGTATCTCGCATAGCTTTCATAGGCTATTCAGTGGATAAAAAAAAAAATAAATAAATATCCTCTTCGTTCACTTAAAATGTAATCAGTTTGAACCGGAATGCCGTCTCCCCTAGAAATTCACTCCCCGGATGCAGTACCCAAAAAACTAAATATTTGCCCCATTTTTTATGAAATAAGTCCCTAAACCCCAGCCTTCTACTTACCACTTCCTCAAATGCAGCTACCCTCCTCATTTCCACACACCACTCTGAAAAAGAGGGTGCTTCATTTGACTTCCAACCCCTTAAAATTATTTGCCTGCCAATCATGAGACTGGTCAGAACCCAATTTTTAATGTGATTATCCCTCAATTTCATGACCGCCCCATCACCCAAAGTACAGAGTCTGGGACAGAGCAAAATTTGAACGTTCAAAACATCACACAAATAATTCTGAACCTTTAACCAAAAATCTTGAATCCTAACACACCCCCAAAAGACATGGGTAGTGTCTCCAACTTCTGACTGGCATCGCGAGCAGGTGGGAGTGTCTTTAAGACCAAGCCAATATAATCTAGAGGGGGTCCAATAGAATTGATGTAAAATCTTAAATTGCATAAGGCGAACCCTTGCATCTCTAGATACAGACTTGACATTTTTCAGAATCTTAGTCCACACTCCATCCTCCAATACCAAATTCAAATCTTTCTCCCATAATCTCTTGATATAAGTTAAAGCTTCATCCCCCAGACTCTGAATTAGCAGGGAGTAATACACTGATACCTCATGACCTTTTCCAAAAGCAGCAATTACCTCTTCCAAAGCACCTGCCGCCTTAGGGGTGTGTGTGCTACTCCTAAAAACAGTACAGAGCATGTGGTGAAGCTGTAAATACCTGTAAAACTGAGATCTGTGAATCCCAAAATGATGACCCAAATTCTCAGAACATCTCAGTACTCCACTCTCATACAGGTCGCAGAGTGCAGTAACCCCCCCTCACAATCCACTCTGACCCACAGAAAGGGGACTTGTTGATACATAATTTGGGGTTCAGCCATATGCTTGAGGCAACATTTAAATAAATGTCCATATTAAATACTCTGGCCACTCTTGTCCAAATCACGTGCAAATGTGAAATAACCAGGTGTGATTTAACTTCTCCTGTTAGTTTGATAGAAAGGCTTTGCAGTGGCAAAATAGGGGCAAGAAAACCAGGGAGGGGTTCTTTCAGGTGGAAGCGACCAATGAGTCAAATGCCTGAGACCAAACGCATAATAATAAAACAAAATCTTGGGTAGGCCTAGCCCACCTTTGTCAATCAGCCTATGTAATTTGTTGAAATGTAGTCTGGGACGCTTACCATTCCAAATAAAGGACTTCGCTATGCTATCAAATTGCTTGAAATAAGAGAGGGGGACATCTATAGGGAGTAACTGTAGTAGGTAGTTGAATTTTGGAATGCAATTCATTTTGATTACATTAACCTTCCCAATCATCGATAAATGTAATGAAGCCCACCTGTCCACATCGCTCGAAAACCTTTTTATTAACAGGTCAGAATTAACTAACTAAATCAGACAAATTTGCTGGGAATAAAATACCCAAATACTTAATACCCTGTTTGGGCCACTGAAAGGCGCCCAGCTGAAAAGCCATTACCGGGCAGTATGCTGTCAGAGCCAAAGCTTCAGGTTTAGACCAGTTGACTTTGTATCCTGAGAGCTTGGAAAAGGAATTAATAATTCTGTGGAGGCAAGGCATAGATCTAGTGGTGTCAGAGACAAATAATAAAATATCATCTGCATAAAGTAGAAGCTTATGTGCCATACCTCCCGCCATCACCCCTGGAAAATCATCCACCCTGCTGGGTGCCCCCATTCAGAGTAAAATAATCTGAAATTAATCCATTTGTTTGTACCGCTGCTACAGGGTGTCTATAAAGTAACTTAATCCAACCAATAAATGTACTCCCGAACCCATATATTTCCAAAATCTTAAAAAGATAATCCCATTCTACCATATCAGATGCCTTTTCAGCATCAAGTGAGATGGCAGCAACCGGAGACTGATCACTCGCTACTGACCACATGATATTGATGAAACGCCTAATGTTATCAGAGGAGCTACGGCCCGAATAAACCCCACCTGATCTATATGTATAAGAGATGTCATAACTTAACTGGTTAGCCAAAATTTTTGACAAACTTTTAACATCTAGCTGAATCAGGAAAATTGGACGGTAACTTTTACACTCGCTTGGATCTTTGTCCTTTTTAAGAATCAGACTGATCCGGGCTTGTGTCATGGTTGCCGGAAGCTTTCCATTCTTTAATGATTTAAATGACTTCCGGGATCAGTGCCCTGTCATGGAGCTGGGAATGGTGGTCCGGATCCCCGACACTCCGCAGACTGCCCCCGATAGGGCTGGAGCGTACCGGATACTGGTAAGTATCAAGGGGGGTACTCACCAAGCATTGGTGGACACGGGTTGTAATCAAACCACTATCTACCAACGCTTGGTTCAACGCAAGGCTTTGGGCATAGCTAAAACAGTGAGGGTGAAGTGTGTGCATGGGGATATTCACAACTACCTGGTGGTGACCCTTGTTATTAAATTTCGGGGAACAAAACATAGAGTGGAGGCCGCAGTTATTTCCCGCCTCACCCATCTGCTGATTTTGGGGACTAATTGGCCGGAGTTTAGAAATGTATTAAAGGGAATATGCGCGGATGGGTCCTGCATTAAAGCCACGAGATGTGAGATGTGTGATGCTCTGGCAGGGGAGGCGGAGCCAGGGCTGTCTTCATCAGCTCCACATCAGGATGACATGAGGGGGGGAGAGGCTGAAGCCCCTCCTGTCCTCTGGGAATTTCCCGAAGGGGATTTCCCTATGGAGCAGTCGCGAGACGAAACCCTTAAGCACGCCTTTGACCAAGTAAGAGTGATCAATGGTCAACAACTCCAGCCGGGTGTCGCCCTTTCATATCCTTCCTTCGCAATTATAAACGAGCGGTATATAGAGTAACGCAGGACGCTCAAACAAAGGAAGATACAACCCAGCTCCTAATACCATGGAGCCGTCAGGAAATAGTGTTCCAGGCGGCTCATTATAATCCCATGGCGGGTCATCTAGGGGAAAGGAAAACGCTGAACCATCTAATAGCTCGTTTTTATTGGCTGGGCATTGGCTGCGACGTCCACAGGTGGTGTGCGGCATGCCGCAAATGCCAGCTGGTGAATCCACCGGCCACACCAAAAGCGCCATTGCGCCACCTTCCGTTGATCGAAGTCCCCTTTGAAAGAATTGGAATGGACCTTGTCGGGCCATTAGAGCGGTCTGCACGCGGACATCACTTTGTATTAATCCTAGTGGACTATGCAACACGATATCTGGAAGCAGATATCAGATATTAATCTCCCGGGTGGGGAATCCGAAAGAATTCTTCACCAATCAAGGCACAACCTTTATGTCACGAACACTACGTGAGCTTTACGAATTATTGAGCATTAAATCAATCCGCACCAGTATCTATCATCCACAAACAGATGGCCTGGTGGAGCGATTTAATAAAACTCATAAAAATATGATTCGTAAGTTCGTACACGAGGATGCTAGAAATTGGGACAAATGGCTCGATCCCCTGTTATTCGCAGTACGAGAGGTCCCGCAAGCCTCCACGGGGTTTTCCCCATTCGAGCTACTATACGGCGGCACCTGCGGGGAGAGATGTGTTTCTTGAAGAAACACTATATCATATTTCTTATGCTTAAGAAAATAAATAACCTTCCTTCTTTTTATGGGGTGCCCCAACCCATTCACATTCCATGTGGAGAGAGATAACCCACTCATACTAACATTTGACATTTTGATATAATAAAAATAAATAAATTGTGTGTCAAAAACAAGTATACACAGACCACATTCCCCATTAGTGCAACAACCAAACCCCGAACTTCCACCCCAAAACAAAAAATATGGAAAAAAAGAAAAACGTGCGCATTAACCCCACGCACGTCAGCGCCAACTGGCGTCAATGCCCCCAAACACAGAAGGTCCATGCACACATACGAGAACCCCCGTGACAACTTTGCCATCGGATTGCTCAAGTCCGGTGCTTCTGCACAAATTTTGTGAGACAAAATTACATAACAGAAAATACTTTGTAAAACAGACCCCAGCCAACAGGCAGAATAAACAAAAAGAACATGTAGATTCATTCACAGAACTGTCCTGAAGGTGTGCTCCTCCGCAAAACAAACTCCAGCTGATATAAAGCCGTTCAGTTTTCTCGGACAGACAAACAATTGTTCAGTGAGCCGGCTGTTTATGAGTATGGCAGATGACGTAATCCTTCTAATATCCCTTAAAAATACTCCACAAAAACAAACTCCAGCCAACAGGAGGCATAAGCACAAGGAATGAAGAGATTCATCCACAACTGACCCGAAGGAGTGTTATTCCACAAAACAAACTCCAGCCGCTAGGCGGAACCAGCACAAAAAGAAACGAAACAGGCATCCCGGTTCCTCAGAGGCAGCGCAAAAAAAAAAAAATAAATACACCATGACTTACTCAGCCCATCAACTTTATAAAAGACATCCTTTATGTGAGCATGTAGATATTTTGCGGTCATCCATAGTGTCCATTCTCTATCTGGCCGGGAACTTCAGTGCAAAAACGATATTCTGTCAATGCAAACGTTTCTTGAAGGAAGTGTCATACCACAAAACAAACTCCAGCCGCTAGGCAGAGCCAATGCAGAAAGAAACAAAAATGGCACCCAGCTTCCTCAGACAATCGAGTGTATGTTCAGCGAGTCAATCCACTAATATAAGAAACTTCAAATGGCTTACTCACTCCAATGTATTTATGAATGAGAGTGCCTGGTTGGGACATGTAAATATTTTGTGGCCATCCTTCGTTTCTATTCTCAGTTTGGCCAGAAACATCAATGCAAAAGCGATCTTCCGTTGATGTAAAAGTTTCTTACATTCCTTGAACCGATCACGTTTCTCTCGTCGAATTCGCAAGGTCCGGGAACAAGAAAATATTGTTATTCTTCCAAGAAACTTTCCTTTGCTCCTCGCCTGGCGCAACACGAGATCTTTATCGGATGATCTCAGAAATTTGGCCAGAACTGATTGGGGCCTGTCTCCCTCAGCAGATCTCCGAGCCGGGACTCTGTGAGCTCGCTCGATTTCCAGTTTGTGGCCTGTTATGTCGAGCAGACTCGGGAAGAGATCGTCCAGGAATTTCACCATATCTCTGCCTTCTTCATGCTCAGGAATTCCAACAATCCGTATGTTATTCCTTCGGCTTATATTTTCGAGAAATTCCAGTTTTTCTAGAATGCGTTCCAAGTCTGTTTTGGACACGGGCGGATTAGCGGATAATTCCCTTTCCGAAGACTACAGATAATCGATCCATCTCTCAACTTCTGCCACTCTTGTGACCAACTCGATCGATCGACATTACAGCAAGATTCTCCAAGTCAGCGACAACCTTCGTCAGCATCACCGAGATGTTGGACAGTTGACGCTGAATTTCTTCTCCCAACGTGCCTTCCAAATCGAGTCCCCGGCTCGCAGTCCCGTCAGAGGCATCAGCTTGAACACGTAAGTGTCTTTTAATGTCTCCAGAGTCTGAGGATTTTGACTTCTTTGCCATGTTTTCCTCAAACAGCAAATATATAATTGGGTATATCAAATCTCACCGGATTATAACATGAAAATAATTAGAAAAACTAGCAAAGTGCGCAGAGCTAGTCGCTCACACGTCTGCTTCTCGCATGGCGTCACGTGTCCCCCATCAACTTTTATAATTTTATATTAAAAATGAGAAACTTAAACCAAAGATATTTCTAAATTCAAAATGCATTTCAAATGAAATGAAAAAGCAATTAAAATAACGAAGTGGTAAAAAAAAAACATATATAACCACCTTTTCATTTACCGTCATGCAAGTATCCGTCTATGACCAGGGGTGTAAAAAGTACTTGAAAATTATACTTAAGTGAAATTCTGGATACTGAGTGAAAATTTTACTCAATTAAAAGTCCAAGTATCTAGCCAGAAAAATACTTGAGTGAAAGTAAAAAAGTACAAAATTAAATTGTATTTAAGTATTAAAAACGTTAAAGTTACATAGCAAGAATGAAAACAGATTTAATGGTGGATTTTTGAAACTTTCCTTGGTGAGTGGGAGACAAAGGAGACATTTCACAATCCTTTCTAACTCCACTAAAGGAAAATAATTAGAAGGGCCTAAGGCTGGGTATTGATACAGATTTCATGAATCGATTCCGATTTACAAGCTCTCGATTCGATATTGATTCAAATGGGTATATTTTAGATACAATGTCCCTTTTGCTTACATATTAAATAAATTCTCTCACAGCTAATGCTGTGAATTATACAGGGGACCTTCTAACTAGGTACATTATGAAAATATATATTTTTTCTAATTATATTTTATTAGTTTTTCATCATTTGTCAAATTTTAACTTTTTAAAACTGAACAAATCAATGTATTTAATCAATACATATGACACTATATTGCATATATTTTGTTAAATATTGTTTATTTGCATAATTTGTGCTATTCACATGTATTTACATTGAGTTGTTGAACACGTGCTAAAAACCCGTACTGTCTCTTTAAGGAAACCGGCATTTCTGTAAAGAGCGTCTGTAAAGAGCATCTGTAAATGAGTGAAAGTTAACAAGAGACACAAATGGCTCTATCTGTGCTATGCGTGATTAGAATTGAATGTTTATTTTTTTGTTGTTTTTGATCAACAACTGACTGCAAAGAACAGAAAGAGTTTTAAAAGAGACATATCGGCTGCATGGATCTTGTCTTTGGACACGCATTACACAGAACAACTTTTACACTCAACACACAGTGAAAGGATCTCGCTGCTGAATACTCCACCACTATACTACACAATACATTCACTGGTGAGTGAAATCTAAACATTTACCAGCCAGTGTTATAAATTTATAAAGCCAAATTATAAATTTTTTGTCATATAGTGTGAAATTTGGTTGCAAATGTGAGTGATTTCCTCTCATTGTAGTGGAAGTTTGCACATAGAGTAAAAGATCAATCCATGGCTTTTGAGAATCGATATTGAATCAAAAAAAAAAAAAAAAGATTATTTTTTGCCCAGCACTAGTAGGGCTATGGGTGCTCTTGCTCTGGTGACCGAGATTGCTCCGTGCTTGCAACTGAGCCATGTTTATCCATCTTCTTCTTCCAGTGATTGTTATTTGTCTCAGGCACAGGTCAAGGTGCTGTGCGTTGTGGTGAGACGTGATGTCGCTTCTCAATGACCAATGTCCATGTTGTGGCCAATTACATTTTTTGTTAAAATGTAACTAATTGGCAGATTAAATCAAATTTAACTTAATACTAACAAACCAATCAAATTGCACTGATGCCCAGTTTATGATAAGATGGAAGAAAATTATCTGCAAAAATGTAATGAGTACTTTTCAAGTCTAAATAAAATTGTAAGGAGTAAAAACTACTATTTTTTCTTTGAAAATGTAATTAAGTAAAAGTACAAGTATTCAGTTTAAATTGCACTCGAGTAAAGTACAAATCCCCCAAAATAATACTTAAGTATTGTAATGAAGTGTAATTACTCAAGTACTTTACACCCCTGACTATGACAACAGTGAAAAATGACTAATACAAATTAATATCTATAAACAATTATGAATGTATACATAATAATTATAATGATGATAATAATCACTGAAATATAAATCACGGTTCAAGGTGAACGTGTTTTTGTATTATTTTATGATTCAATCACAGATGTATAGGCTGCAGAGTTGTGTTCACAACGAACTGCACTGTGAAAATAAAGCAAACTGAACTCAGAGCACCTCCTGAGCTGAGATGTCTGAGGTCATTTGTAGCATTCTCATAGATGATACTATTCTTGCAAAAACATTTTCAGAAGACTGAAATAAAGAAAGAGTGAGAACCCTTTACATACGCGTGTTCCACGAGACTGCATGTTTCCAAAAAACAGCGCGTCAGACATGCGCATAGATGGCTTTTCTGCTATCTGATCTTGAAAATATAATAGTGTGTTTCTTCAAGCACGTCTGTGTCTAACAGCATTTCTTGTGTCATTCCGAATCCGAGACGTCTTACAGTTACCCACCATGCACATTATATTCGCTACCTGCAATTAAACATCTTCTGTCAATGCGAGTACTTTTGCTGCCTGTGTAATTTGATACGTTGGTAAAGAACATCTGGCTTTCAATGCATTATTTAGGTTCACTTATCATGGGTTGCAAACTTATCATTAGGCAACTATTCTTATTTTAAGGCTATTCTATTAGTTAGGCTATTGTATTGATATTGGAAGTTCCATTCATAATGTTTCCACCAGTGTAAAATTTCATAGTGTTGTCCCTTGTACCGAGTAAAACTGGTAACACCATACACCATGGCAACCCTAGACAGCGCCAGTTACAGCAACAAATGCACAAACTGTGTCATGCTCCATCATTTGAGTCAGATGTAATTGTTTGGAGAAACATGATTTTAGTTTAAGGTTTTAAATCATGTTACTGTTATCTAGAAATTCAAACAATAAATGTTGTATTTATACTCTTTAATGGTGTGTGTGACAGATTGCGGTAGCTGGCCATTCAAACAGAGCAGGGAACAACACTCTCTCTCTCCAAATTATAGCATGAAAAAAAACATGAATGAACCTCTGATGGTATGTTGAAAGATACGTTACAACATACTGAAATGTGTCTTCACTCATGTAATCGCCCAGTCTCTTAATGTTGAAATGACAATGGAGAAAATGAATGGGGAATATCTTGAGCCCAGGAGCAGAACTCACGGGACCAGCGGATATGTACACTGAACCAGAGATTATTTAGCAGAGATGGGCCACTTCTATAAAAGTGGATGGGAAAAGTTTGAACACCCACTGGATGTAGAAAGGAAGTCCTGCCTTACAGTTAAAAGAGCCAATCACCTTTTAAATATAGATATCACCTGTCAATCAACTCTAAAATGCACATGCACATTAGCTATAAAAGCCGGGAAAATTTTGTTTTTTAGCGTAATATCAGGTAAAAAAAATCACCATTTATGATACCAGTATTGTCAGATTTTATTGCTAATTTGAAATATGTTCTTTGATCGTAATCTTGACCAACCATTTTTGAGATTTTGGTCTTTCTCCATTCAAGTAGATAGGAGCTGCACTGGCATAACTGGAAACCAAAGATGGCAGACAGTGGACTGACTTGCTAGAAAGACTTTGCACTGAACGTACATGTGAAAATGTCTTGGTTACGTACATAACCTCGGTTCCCTGAGATGCAGGGAACGAGACATTGCATTCTGCTAACGCATATGGGGAGTGTCCTTCCAAATGACCTAGTTGAATCCTCTCAACAATAACGGCAATATTCCAATATTGGCTATGGTGTTTAAGCCCCGCCCTTTTAGGCACGAAGCTGTCCGCTATAAAAGCAGGCACGCAAACACCATTCCTCAGATTTTTCTGACTGAGGGACAAAGAGCGCATCCTTCGCACCTCAAAGAACTCTGAGTCTTGTAGTCCGGCCAGCATTTGCAATTTCTTGTTCCCTTCGTCTCAGGGAACTGAGGTTACGTACGTAACCGAGATGTTCCCTTACAACTCAGTACACTTGACAATGCGTTCTGCTAAGGCATATGGGGAACAGAATCCCATCATGCCGCACTATACGTCATAACCTCCCAGAGAGGAAACATAACATCGCAGTCTTGCGGACGGCGACCGACATGAGTATGCCGCAGTGAGTGACCCTCATGTTGGGCCAGGAGGGGAGCACTCAGAATGGATATATGAACTCTAGTCATAGTGTATGAATCAACCCCTTCACGAGCCCAGTCGGGGAAGGAAGTTTATTTATAATAAAAATGCTTGTGACTTTATGGTAAATTACAACAGCCTGAATGCAGACGGTCGTGTAAAATGATGGGGAGCCTGTACTTAAAAGGAGGGGCATAAGTATATATTTGGCAAATGAAATAGCAAGTGCTCTAAACAGAGAGGACTTGAGAAGAGAGAGACGTTACGTATAGGTTGTAAAACCTTGCGAATGTGTTTTGAGAAGGCCATCTTTCTGCAAAACATATGTCTTGTAAAGACACACTGTTCGTCCATGCCAATGAAGAGGCCATGCCTCTAGTTGAGCATGCTTTAACACCAATTGGGCAAATCTTACCCTGCAACTCGTAAGCCAGGGCAATAGCATCAATGTGCATCCAGTGATTCCTTTTGTGCATCCTCCATAGCACACAAGATGCTGATCAGACAGTCTGAACTGGCAGGTGCGCTCAACGTATAACAAATGCAAGGATTGTTCCTCATCCGAATTAAATGGAGGAGGGAAGAAGGCTTGAAGGTGAAATACCTGCGCTCTGAAGGGTGTGGTTAGAACCTTAGGCACATAGCCTTTTCTGGGTTTGACAGTGGCTTTTGAAAGAACTGGGCCAAACTCCAGACATGAATTGTCAATTGATAGTGCATTTACAGTAAGTCACTGACCCATTTTACTGAGGCCAGAGCCAGCAGTAGTGTGGTCTTATTAGAGAGCATGTGCAAATCAACAGAGTCCAAAGACTCGAAGGGGGGCCCTGCGAGCGCTTTTTGGACCAAAGTTAGGTCCCAACTCCGAGGTGGATTTAATCATCTTGCTTCTCTAAAGAACTTTGATTAAATCATGCTTGTCTATAGTGGTGCTGGATTCAGGTGCATTGTACGCAGATATAGTCGGCACATAAACTTTGAGTCATGCTTCTAATTGCTCTTGAAGAAATATGAGAATTTATGGGGCAGTTTACTGGGTCTTTGTCATGTGAAAGACACCAATCAGTGGACATATTCCATTTTAGCGGGAAGAGGCGTCTCGTGGTCGGCGCTCTGGCCTGTAAAATGGTGTTCATGACTGAATACGTCAGTTCTGGCACGTTTAGCATGCTCCGTTCAAAGGCCAAACATGTATGCTTCGCAGCTCTGGCTGAGGATGCCCAACTGTGCCTTGTGTTTGAGAAAGAAGATCTTTCTTCAGCAGTATTTCCCATGGAGCCCGTCCAGTTTTTCTACCATCTCCAGAAACCAGGACTGATTGGGCCATTTCGGTGCAATTATCAGATCTGTTTCCATGTCCACTCGGACTTTGCTGATGACAGAATGAAGGAGGCGCCCCAGGAGAAGCGCATACTTGCGTTTCACCGGGGGAAATGCATACTTGTGTTTCGCCGGCCATACGTGGGCCTGCACTTCATGGCGACATATATACGCCACTACTGTTGTGTTGTCCGAATGAATCAGAATGTGGTGATTCATAATAAAAAAAGCTCTCAAATCTAGGTGGTTGACATGCCACGGCTGTTTTGCACCTGTTTCCAGTTGTCAAAAATCGGGCTTCCATTACACACCGCACCCCAACCAGTGTTGGATGCATTTGTGGTCAGCACTTTCTTTCTGGAAACTTGACCCACCATAACGCCCTGTTGGTAGAAGGCTGGCGCTGTCTATGGTGCTAGAGCAGCCAGACAGTCGCGCGTTACCACGATGCACATGAACATGAAATTACTTCACTGGTAATGTTTATTCAGTTTGATGGTGTGCATGCATGAGCTCCAAAAAAAGAGATTTACTGGCTGGGGAATAATGTGCTTTTCGCCCAGTTGACATTAGACCATATTTTCCATATGGCAAAGCAGCAAGTCTCTGTGTTCGCTTAGTAGTGCCTCTGATTGGCTAGTAATAACCAATCGCTGAGGTATTTCAAAACACACACACCATTCATTTTCAGTGGGGTGATCGCCGCATCGATACATTTCGCGAACGTGCGGGGAGCCAGAGACAGACTGAATTGAAGGACTTTAAATTGATCCCCAGTTCCCTCGAACGTAAATCATTGGTACATGAAGTATGCGTCCTTCAGATCTACTGACGCAAATCAGTCCCGAGGACGGATGTGCGATAAGATCCGTTTCTGAGTTAACAATTTGAATGGGTGCGTCGCGAGTGCGCGATTCAAGCATTTCAGAACTAGAATGGGCCGAAACCCGCCGTCCTTCTCCAGAATTAGGAAATAATGGCTGTAAATCCTGCTATGTGTGTCACAGTCTGTGCACGCAACACTGGCATATCGTGTGGTCGGACCATAGATTGTGCTCAAATGTTGTAAACACCAGCTCTGACACGCCCATGAGGACTTGCCACGCATTCGTGCAGCAGGCTTATTAATTAATTTGAAACAACCTCTATCGCGTTCTTTGCGAGAAGATTGTGTATTTTGGCTCGTAACACTGCTGCGTCTTCGGACGGAACAGTGGAAGACAGAATAGTCTAGAATAGGGTGGCCGACGTGCAAATTGGATCATATAACCATGTTTGATAGTTTTTTAGCACCCAGTCAGAATGCCAGAAAGAGCTCGCCACGCGTCCATGTAACGGGACAGAGGGCAATTTGGTATGTTCAAAACATGATATAATGCGCCGCTCACAATTGGGAAGCGGTTGCGCATAATGTGATGCTTTGAAGAGGGGAAGCTCTTTACTGAAAAAGTGTGAGCGTCTCGTGCATGTGCAACGAGCGCTGTAATCTTTTTTCAATCTTTGTAATTCATTACAAGATGTAATGCGCCGCTCACCACTGGGAATCGGTTGTGCAAAATATGTGGGCTTTGAAGTGGGAAAACCTTTTATTGAAAAAGTGTGAACATCTCGTGTGAGCGCTGTACTCTTTTTACAATCTTTGTTGTTCATACATGATACAATGCGCCGCTCACCATTAGGAAGCGGTTGGTATAATGTGTGGGCTTTGGAGTGGGAAAGTGTGAGCGTCTCATGCAAGCGCTGTACTCTTATTGCAATCTTTTATGTTCATACATGATATAATGGGCCGCTCACCACTGGGAAGCGATTGTGCATAATGTGCAAACTTTATTGCGTGTGATTAATGTGAGACACAGAAAACAACATATTAAACAACATTTTGAACCACAATATTCCATTCCCGACAAACAGCAGTGGTGAAGAGAAGAACAGTATTGTGTGTCAGGAGCGCTTTGCTGCGCGGGGGATGGGTTTCCTGTCGGCGCAGGGCTTGCGCTGAGGCAGCTACCTTTGTTTGGGCCACAGCTTGAGTCGCTTTACCAGCGGCTCGGCGGTGACATTTGGAGGCACTGAGGCAGCTGGTGTGGGGTTTTAAGCCAGGCGCTGGACCGAGACAGAGCGGGAGCGAGCCGGTTGTGATGAAGTACTGCTCCGTTTTGGCATTAAATGTCTCATAGCCTGTGATTGTTGCTGAGTTGTGATGAAGCTCAGCAGTTTTATTCACAGAGCCTCCGAAAAGACCGGCTGGAGACACCGGAGCATCAAATAAAGCAGCTTTTCCTGCATCCCACATTTCCGTGACAGTCAGCCAGATGTGACAATCCAAAAACATCAGGTTGCTCATTGACTTGCCAATGGCCTGTGCAGTGACTTTCGTGGCTCACAGCGCTAGGTCCATAGTGGTGCGGAGCTCTTTGAACATCTCTGGATTGTAGCCCTGCTTGTCCATTTGTTTGAGGAGATTAGCTTGGAAAACTTGGAGCACCATCATCGCGTGGAGTGCTGAACCAGTTTGGCCAACCGCTGAGTATAATTTTCCAGCCAGTGTGGATGTTAGTCGACATGGCTTTGAAAACTGAATGGGGTGTGAGTTTCATGCCCTGTTACTCACCGGGCAGAGATCTGCCACTACCACCTCTTTCGGGGGCGGTGTAGTTGGGCATAACCGTTTTCTTCCCCGTGATCCACATTAGAGAGGATGTAATCGCTGCGTGGGTGAGCTGAATAGGGCACATGCCAGGATTTTGACAGTTCATTATGAACTTCAGGGAAGAATGGGGCAGATCTATGGTCTTGATGGCTTCTGGACTGCAGGAACCATTCATCAAGGCGAGATTGTGTAGGTTCCTCTGGATATCAAGACCAGTTGATATCGAGCTCTTCGACCGCCCTTGAAAGGACGCGTAGCATCTCCTTGTCAGTGGCATGTACTCACTCCATGCCCTCGCTGGGGGAAGGGGTGGTAGCGTCATCCACTGACCACTCGCCTGATGCAGCGAGAGACATGACATCGTCATCATCCCCAGCGTCAGAACCGCCGAACAAGATGAGGCCGTGCGCTCCTGTGGAGAGATGGAGCTCGTCAAGCACATAATGTATCAGCATAGATGTGTTACATGGAGATTAAGGGGCTCGTGGGGCATGTGTTGGCACGAGGATAACCTCAAATTCGTCCTGCTCGATCTTGCGGCCCCAACTCCGGTGGGAGGGCGTGGGAGGCTGAATCGTCCCTCAGAATGAGGCCGATTCACGAGTGAAACATCTTAAGACTCATGCCCTCACAGTGAGGGCAGTCTGTCTCCATGTGAGCTGACTCTGTGTGGGCATGGCCCAGACAGTGAATGCAGCTCTCATGCTGGTCTGATGGCAGGATGTGCCTCTCGCATAAGGAACACTTACGGAACGACATCTTTAAAAAGACGCGAACATGTAAGTGACTCTTATATATATATATATACACACACACAATATAACAATATACAATTGCTTATAAGGATACACAGCTCCTGCCGAAGTGCTGCGGGGAATGAGGATGCTGAAGCGTCCCGTTCACCAGCGAAGCATCAAGCGGCGAGGTGGAGTGATGTTCGCCGGAGCACTGCAGGGGAGCAGAGAGTCTTCTTCTATGGCAAAGCAGTAGAAGGCTTCTAGACGAGAGATTAATCACAGTCTTGAAGTAAGAAAATTCTGAGGAATGGTGTTTGCACGCCTGCTTTTATAGCAGACAGCTTTGTGCCTAAAAGGGCGGGGCTTAAACATCATAGCCAATTTTAGAATATAGGTGTTATTGTAGAGAGGTTTCAACTAGGTTGTGTTGAAGAACACTCCCCATATGCGATAGCAGAATACAATGTCAAGTGTACTGAGTCGTAAACCACGCCCACTCTATTCTCTGCTATCTGCAAGGCGTGAAAGGTTTTCATTCAACCTTACGACCTAAGGAGGGAAATGTTTAAACAAAAAAATAATACCTTGGGTATTGTAATTTAAGACTTTTTGATGGCTTTATTTTTCACCAAATTGACTTTATACCTTTTAATACTTGTTTAATGACTCGCAGATACCCTCAGTAAAACAGTCAGGATATTGCTGAAAATAATTAACAGGTAAGCCAAATCTACAAGAAAAACATTTGCTGAAAATTTGCATGTATTTCATGACGTGCAATCAGTGGCGGTTCTAGCTTGTATGGTGCCCTGTGTGAAACCCGCTTCAACACGCCCCCAAAGTTGTTTACACATGGGGGTGGTGGTGGTTGTATGGTGCCTTGGGCAAAACCTGCTTCAACACACCCCCAAAGTTGTTGATGGGGGCGTTGCCTATGTGGGTGCCTCGTGCCGCCCTCCCACAAGATGCCGCCCTGGGCAACTGCACGTCGCCCTTGCCTAAATCCGCTGCTGCATGCAATAGTCTATGAACTAATATGACAGCTGTTTGGTTAAGAGTGTTAACTGTTACGATGTAAAAAAGATTAACTAGGATAGAAAAATAGGCCTGTGAGAAATGTATAATAAACCTAACCTGTATTGTTCTAAACATGATGTACACACAGAATAAAAGTTACAGTAGTTTAACCAGCTAAGCAGTCGGCACATTGTTGAAAAAAGCCTTAATCAGTAAGGTAAAAATAATAATAATAATAATAAAAAAATTGGCATACCAAGGCTAAAATATTAATTTTCTAGGCAACTTAAGTTTATATTTTTGATGAGCAAAATTAACGTTAACATGAAAGACGGGACCTGACTCACCTGGGGCGATTATCCTGCACTTGAAAATGTCAGCTCAGTGGAAAAATAGCCTGCAAGCAGATTTAAAGACTCGAGTGTGAAACATCCATAGCGACTTGCAAGCCAACTTCTTTTTTTTGGCATATTTTTATGTTTTACAATATATATAAGAGAGAGATTGAGGAATACTAAAGAGATGTGGGCACAACTCAAAAAAATGAATGAGGTACAGGGGGTGGAATGAGGTCCCGGGTCACTAAAGACCCAAGGTATGCATTTAAGGGTTAAGAGTGTTAGCACCATGTAAGATGTAATTATCTAATTATCTGTTTGCTGAAATTCCACATTTTAAATTGAAAATATCTCATGTACAGTATGTGATATGTAATATCATTTGTAACTGTGAATGTCAAAACATTAATGGAGCAGTTTTCAGCATATCAGGCATAAGAAAGATAAGGTGGGCATATTGTGAATGAATTAAATGAATGTGGTTATCTGCTTAGCTATTCAAGTTGTTTTTTAGAAAACTTATGCTACTTGATATTGTCTTAGAAGAAAGATCCATTAAACTCAAATTATGAGAATTATCACCCTCAGGTTTAAACTAAAATGGGTAAGACCTGTGGCTTTGATTCCATTGTGTCTTAGGTTGCAGCAAAGACAGTGTACTTTAACAAAAAAATTATTTATAGTTTTATAGAGTTCTAACCATTTTCTTTATGACTAATTAATGCTACATTTGGACAACAATCTCCTAATTGTCTTCTTTCAAAAGAGACCAGGGTTCATGAAATACAACCATTTTATTTTGGATATTTCCTTGTGCTCAAAAGGGAGCCAACAGTTCACAGATTAGTTCACCTAAAAATGTGTATTCTGAGCCAGATGCTATTATTTTTTCCCAATATTATTCATTGTATCTGTACACAATAAGACAAAAGTCCTACCTGGGGTAGAGAGAGTACATTTGAAAAGGGTTACAGAGTTGGCAAAAGTTTGGCAACCATTGATCTTGGCTGTAAAATATAAAAAGCAGTGCAACAAATAACTAATTAATTTCTCTATTACAGTACATACATTTCTAAGTTCTTGCCATATTGTATTTTACAGGCTATTAGGTGATCCTTTATGGGCACTGCACAAATCTATTTTGTGGCAAAGAATATGTAAAGTGTGTCCTGTTGAAGTCATTGCCTGTTATTTAAATAATTATATGTTAGTTGAATGAACTGTGTGAACTTAAAAAGAACACTGTATATTTTTAAACCAAAAATTATTACATGCAATTGTAGGGCTTTACTGGTTGTTTAGATCAGTGTTTCTATCAGAAATAATTAATAATTATTTCTTTAGTTATTAATTCATATTTAAATTAATTAATTGAATCTTAACTCATTAAAACCTCATATGGGGCTCCAGTAAATGTAGTGCGCTACGTTTAGGAGCAAGTTTGGTTATTAGCAATAATTAATAATTATCAAAGATAATTATTAATTATTAAAATCAATAGAACACTGATGAGAATCAATGTTAGCTTTTTTAATCCTTTAAATCAACAATTATCAAAGATAATCATTAATTGTTAACATCGATGAACATTAATTTAAATTAACACTAGCTTATTGATCATTCAAATTCAATCAAAGATAATTATCAATTATCAAAAATCAATAGAATATTAATAAGGATTAACATTGACGGGGTACCACCCTGGAATCAGGGACTAATAACCAGATATTATAACAGTCTCAATATTAGATTGTTTTCTTAGGAAAATCGACATCTGAAGAATATCGATTTTCGGGAAAAAAACAATGAATGAAGGCTTGAATCCGAGCACTGACATCCCGTCAGCATGACACAGGCGTATGCAAAACAAACCAAAACACTTCTCTTTGTAATATAAACAAAGTTTATTTATGCAGTAATATAAATTAATAATTAATACAATGCAGTCAATAAACTTCCGACTTACAACTACAAACTAAACAGTGATATGATTAGATATGGAAATCAAAATAATCCTATAACACATGAGGGGGTGTGTGTGTGTGTGGTTAGTACGAGAGAGAGAGAGAGAGAGAGAATAAAGTGACGGCCCTAAAGCAGATTTCGCGATAGTGGGAGAGAAAGCAGCTGTTAGTTTATCAAAATAAATCTGAGTAACTTATTTTATTTTTAGAAATGTATATTTTGTGGGAGTCCCGCAAGTCATTTCTATCTTCCACTCCCCGCACCCACACTCAAAACTTTCCCATGCCGCACTCTGTTGTGTCGGGTCCCACGGGAGTGCAGGCCTCTAACCCCAAATACAGATCCAAGTCAACAAAGGGATGGCTTCAAAAAAAGAAGGTTAACGTTTTGGAATGACCTAGTAACAGTCCAGAACTATATCCAATTGCAAACTTGTAGAATGACTTGAAGAGGGCTGTGCTCTGCAGATCCCTTCACAATTTGATTGATCAGAAGCTTTTTACAAGGAAGAGTGGAATAAAATTGGCAAATCAAAATGTGCAAAGTTGATAGACTCTTATTCAAAAGACTGGGTGCTGTATAACAAGCAAATGTTGCTTCAGCTTAGCACTAGTTAAGAGGTGTGCACACTTATGAAACCAGGTTATATTGTTAGTCTTTTATTTTCTTTTTTCTGCCACAAAGCTTACATTTAGTTGGTTGCATTATTACATTAAAAGGTGGAAAAAGATCTAACATGATGTACCTTGGTTTCATATTTTTACAAAAACCTGCCATTTTAACAGGTGTGTAGACTTTGTATAGCCACAGCATATTCACATTATATTGGTTTTTGCTATATCCCCCAGCTGTACTTCCTACTAACTCTTACATAGTTAGACAGCTGATTTATCACGTTATGCAATGTAGCAAATGAGCTTTTTGGATTCTAAATTTCATACCAATGTCACACCATGTACATGCAATGACATTCCAGTACCTGCAATTTGCTCACTACAACAAGGCATTGCCCTTACCATGACCTCTTAAAGACCTTGATTGGTTGACACTTTTCCCACAGGAAGGGCAAGGTTATGGCTTTTCTCCAATATAAACTCTTCCATGTTTTTTAAGCTGACTGATTTAAGCTCTTTCCACACAGAGGACATGTGAAAGTTTTCTCTCCAGTGTGAATTTTCATGTGCTTGTCAAGACTTCCTATCCTTCTGAAACTCTGTCTATACTGATGGCACATGTAAAGCCCAAAGGATACTTTGTTAGATGCGAAAGCTGAGCGTCTGCATACAGAACGTTTGATGCAAATTTCGTCATGAGCAGAACACTTGAGCACTGAACGCATGTGGCACGATTTTTCTAACTGCGTACTCTCTGAACGCGCAGTATGCAGATGCGCCTCGAATTATTTGCACTAATAAATGGTTCTACAAGGTGGTAACACTCACTATTGAGCCTGTTCTGTCACGATTGTTGTGTTCACATTTTATAAGTTATGCACTGGAACTGTTACAGATAAGTGCTGTAATAAGAGTCTGTGAATGATACATGCATGAGCACACTGCACGCACACACACACACACATATATATATATACATATACACACACACACACACACACACAAACCACCGCTGCACTTGCAGTCTGGCTGCTAGCTAGTTCCAGGTTAAAGGATTAAAAACACTGGTTATCGGTATCAGCCCAGAAATTATATCGGTGCTTCCCTAGTCTAAATCCTGAAGAGAAGTAGTCTAGTATCTCATAGCAGCCTGTGTATGTGCGAATAGTCCAATGAAAATTATTTTCAAAGCCTAGTGTTCGACTGTACACAGATGCCAAGCATTCGCATAAAAATCGAAGTACCCTTTAGGCTTTAGGCTTCTCTTCAGTGTGAATTCTCATGTGCACATTAAGGGATCCTTTAGACGTGAAATTATTACCACACTGAAGGCATGTGAAAGGCTTCTCTCCAGAGTGCAATAGCATATGTCTTTTAAAGCCTAATTTGTCTATGTAACCTTTTCCACACAAAAGGCATATCATAGGCTCCTCTCCAGTGTGAAGTTTCATGTGCACGTTAAGATCTCCTTTCAGTCTAAAGCACTTTCCACATTGAGGACATGTGAAAGGCTTCTCTCCAGTGTGAAATAGCATGTGTCTTCTAAGGCCTAATTTGACTATGTAACCTTTTCCACACTGAAGGCATGTGAAAGGCCTCTCTCCCGTGTGAATTTTAATGTGCATGTTAAGACCTCCTTTCCGTGTGAAACTCTTTCCACACTGATGGCATGTGTAAGGTTTCTCTCCAGTGTGAACTCTCATGTGCACATTTAGGTATCCTTTACATGTAAAACTCTTTCCACACTGATGGCATGTGTAAGGCTTCTCTCCAGTGTGAACTTTAATGTGTCTTTTAAGACCTAATTTGTCTGTGTAACAATTTCCACACTGAGGGCATGTGAAAAGCTTCTCTCCTGTGTGAATTTTAATGTGCATGTTGAGATTTGTTCTCCGAATGAATTTCTTTCCACACTGAGGGCACGTGAAAGGTTTCTCACCAGTGTGAATTTTCACGTGCTTGTTAAGACTTCCTATCCCTGTGAAACTCTTTCCACACTGATGGCATGTGAAAGGTTTCTCTCCAGTGTGGGTTCTCATGTGCACATTAAGGGATCCTTTAGATGTGAAACTATTACCACACTGAAGGCATGTGAAAGGTTTCTCTCCAGTGTGAAATAGCATATGTCTTTGAAGGCCAAATTTATATGTGAAACCTTTTCCACACTGAAGGCATTTGAAAGGCTTCTCTCCTGTGTGAAGCAGTTTGTGTGTTTTAAGGCCAGATTTGTTTGTGTAACTTTTTCCACACTGAAGGCATGTGAAAGGCTTCTCTCCAGTGTGAATTTTAATGTGCATATTAAGACTTCCTTTTCGGGTGAAACTCTTTCCACACAGAAGGCATGTGAAAGGCTTCTCTCCAGTGTGAATTTTAATGTGTATATTAAGACAGTATTTCCGTGTAAAACTCTTTCCACATTGAGGGCATGTGAAAGGCTTCTCTCCAGTGTGAATTCTCATGTGCACATTAAGGGATCTTGTACACGTGAAACTCTTTCCACACTGAGAGCATGTGAAGGAATTTTTAGCTTGAGTTTTGTTTTGTGAGGAATTCTTCTCATTCTGTGAGCAACTAAAAGATTTTTCTCCAGTAATGACATGAGGATTTTGATCCTGATGTTCCTCCTCCACTTCATTCAGTTCTTGACTTTCTTCTTTTACTTCTATCAGTTCTTGTTTTTCCTCTTTCATTTCCTCCATGTCTAAGAAGAAAATATCAATATCAAATATCAAAAGCACTAAAAGTGACCCTCAGTGTCTACAGGGGTCAAGTATCTATTTTAAAATAATATTACAAAATTTGTATATATATATATATATATATATATATATAAAGGGTCTTGTTCATGTTAATTCCAACAATCAGGGCTGCACAATTTTGGCAAAAAAAAAAAAAAAAAAATTGTTCATTTTGTCATATTGGAATTGCAACTGCTATACAATGAATATTTAACATCTCATATTGCTGGTGCTTAGAAATCAAGGCTCAATGAACAAGAAGGCACAACGCATGCTTGACTACCACAGCCTTCCCACATAAGATTGCTTGACCGATTCCAGCAGTGGCTACTTTAATTAAAAATGGAAAAAAAACAAAAGTGTCAAATATTTGGCACAGTGATAGGTGTTCAATCTCACACTGGCTGGCAGAAGCCAGCACTGAATGATCACAAGCAGTTATGCTCCGATACAAATCCCGTTCATTTATCAAACCTTTTATCAGAAGCTCTTTTTTATAACCGGTTAATGATAATATGTAAGCTTCCTGCTCATTACCTTTAACTGAATTTTCCAGTTAAATATAGCTGTTGTCTAGTTTTTGCTGACAAAATTACTGTGGGTTGGTTAATTGATAGTTTATAAAATTAATTTATTCATTGGGATGTCGCGATTGATTGGTTTCACTATTAACCGCAATTATTAATATTAATTCAATCTCGGGTTAATTTAACCATAAGAATTTGAATCTATGTTTAAAACCATGAAATGTTACACGTGGCACAAAAATTATGTATATATAATCTGTATATATAGTAGATCATATTCTGTTGTCCGCATTGCTGATAGCTCTGCACGCAGTATACGTGACGCAAATTTCGGCATCAGCACAGTCTGCGCGGCCTAGATTTTCTCGACAGGCAGATGTGGTCCTCATTTGTGCTCAGTTTTTCACAATTCCTGACATTTAAATATAAAAAACATTCCCTGTCTTAGGTCAGTTAGGATCACTACTTTAAAGAATGTGAAATGTCAGAATAATAGTAGAGAGAATTATTTATTTCAGATTTTATTTCTTTCATCACATTCCCAGTGGGTCAGAAGTTTACATACACTTTGTTTGTATTTGGTATCATTGCCTTTAAATTGTTTAACTTGGGTCAAATGTTTTGGGTAGCCTTCCACAAGCTTCTCACAATAAGTTGCTGGAATTTTGGCCCATTCCTCCAGACTGAAGTGTTGTAACTGAGTCAGGTTTGTAGGCCTCCTTGCTTGCACACACTTTTTCAGTTCTGCCCACAAATTTTCTATCGGATTGAGGTCAGGGCTTTGTGATGGCCACTCCAATACCTTGACTTTGTTGTCCTTAAGCCATTTTGCCACAACTTGAGGTATGCTTGAGGTCATTGTCCATTTGGAAGATCCATTTGCGACCGAGCTTTAACTTCATGGCTGATGTCTTGAGATGTTGCTTCAATATAGCCACATCATTTTCCTTCCTCATGATGCCATCTATTTTGTGAAGTGCACCAGTCCCTCCTGCAGCAAAGCACCCCCACAACATGATGCTGCCAGCCAAATGCTTCACGGTTGGGATGGTGTTCTTCAGCTTGCAAGCCTCACCCTTCTTCCTCCAAACATAATAATGGTCATTATGGCCAAACAGTTCAATTTTTGTTTCATCAGACCAGAGGACATTTCTCCAAAAAGTAAGATCTTTGGCCCCATGTGCACTTGCAAACTGTTGTCTGGTTTTTTATGGTGATTTTGGAGCAGTGGCATCTTCCTTGCTGAGCAGTTTTTCAGGTTATGTCGATATAGGACTCGCTTTACTGTGGACATCGATACTGGTCTACCTGTTTCCTCCAACATCTTCATAAGCTCCTTTGCTGTTGTTCTGGAATTGACTTGCACCTTTCGCATCAAACTACGTTCATCTCTAGGAGACAAAATGCGTGTCTTTCCTGAGTGGTATGATGGCTGCGTGGTCCCATGGTGTTTATACTTGCGTACTATTGTTTGTACAGATGAACGTGGTACCTTCAGGCTTTTGGAAATTGCTCCCAAGGATGAACCAGACTTGTGGAGGTCCACCATTTTTTTCTGAGGTCTTAGCTGATTTCTTTTGATTTTCCCATGGTGTCAAGCAAAGAGGCACAGAGTTTGAAGGTAGGCCTTAAAATACATCCACAGGTACACCTCCAATTCAGTACACCTCCTATCAGAAGCTAATTGGCTAATTGTAGAAATACTTGTCATCATTTTCTGGAATTTTCCAAGCTGCTTAAAGGCACAGTTAACTTAAGTGTACATAAACTTCTGTCCTACTGGAATTGTGATATAGTCAATTAAAAGTGAAACAATCTGTCTGTAAACAATTGTTGGAAAATTACTCATGTCATGCACAAAGTCCTAAACGACTTGCCAAAACTATAGTTTGCTAATATTAAATCTGTGGAGTGGTTAAAAAATGAGTTTTAATGACTTCAGCCTAAGTGTATGTAAACTTCTGACTTCAACTGTATATTTGGGTCATGGGTCAATTCCCACGTTCCCAGATAAAGTACAGTTGAAGTCAGAAGTTTACATACACTTAGGCTGAAGTCATTAAAAGTCATTTTTTAACCACTCCACAGTAGGGCTGGGTGATAGGACGATGTAATCGGATATCAACGATGTCTTACAAAGATCCCGATGCCGATTCCGAACAGACATGATCGACAATATCAGGAAACGGCAAAACCATGGATCTGGGAAGTCTGCAAATATATTAAACAGTGACCAGGGTGTGAAACTCCACCCGCCACCCGCCAAATGCGATGAGGCTAAATCCAGTTCGCGAGCTCCTCATCCAAATTTATTTCATGCGCGGGTAATTTTGCTCATCTACCCGCAACATGCGGGCAACCTGCTGCAAGACGTCTCGGAGTGACACATGACAAGAAATGCTGTTAGTCACAAAGACATGTGCTTGAAGAAACACACTTTGTTATATTTTTAAGAACAAACAAAAGAAAAACCGCCAATAGCTGTGTTTCCGTCAACGCTTTTTTTATGCGCATTTTAGGATATTGCATAAAATCTGCTGGATGAAAACACCAAGATGCGAATAAAATCTCCAAAATGCGCATGGAAAACTTATATGCTCACTTGAGGTGGATACATTTTTTATTCGATAAGAAGAAATGTGTATAAACTATAATGGAAACACATTTACCGAATAAACTCCTATTGAATTTAACAGGAAAACAAGATGCACACATGGTTTTTTATGTGACTGAATAATTCATTCATAACTGGACGAACCAGCAGACCAATCATCACAACTGAATTGTTGCCCTGGTCATTCTGAAATACCGGTGTCCAAAAAATCCAAAGTCTGCATAGAGTTTGCAGAGCAAATAAGTTAAACACAAACTTGCACTTTTTCCCGAAGAGCAGGTATAGATCCACAACGCAAAGTCATGATGGAGGAATACACACATACATAGTGCTCCCAGAACTGTGTGACATGCTGTCATTTCCAGTCATGAAATTAGTTATTAAAGTGTTTTGTCTGCGCATCCTAAACCGTGAGTATTTTATTAATAAGTAACACAGTCACTACAATTTCCCCGGAAGTGACGATTTTGTTCTTTTGAATGCAAGGGATGGAAGAGCAGCTTTATCTGCACATTGTTTTTGCGATATTCTGATCAACTAAATTCACAACTTGGAAGGAAACAAAGTTACTGCTTGTGTCTGGTTCGCTGTTTGTTCAGAGGCATGCAGCGCGAGCTGGAACAGGTCTCATGCCTCGTGGAACAAGCGCATGTAAAGAGTTTTCACTCTTTTTTTTCTTGTTTCATTCATCTGAAGACTGTTTGCAAGAATACTGTCATCTATGATCTAATGATCTATGATCATCTCAGGAGGTGCTGCGAAATAACATGCATTGTGAACGCATCTCTGCAGGTTCAGTAATATATATCTTTGTATTAAAGAAACAAAGACGAAAGTGAATAAATCAAAGTAATACAAGACACATTCATCTTGAACCTAAAATTGAGTATCATTCTCTTTTCTTTTTGGCAGCATTAACTGTATTACCAAAACGCAATATAAACACAAATTCGATAAGAAAACACATTTGGCAGCATTATTTTGGAACACAAGGGAATTTATTACGCTTATTTATGTTGATTATCATTGTCTTTACATTCAGAATTGTCTTTAGTTTTGTAGGCTATTAGTAATTTTCCATCTGGTGTCATTGACGGATACTTGCATGATGGCAAATGGGCCGTCGGAGTCTGTAAATTTTTGGATTTGGGGAGGTGGTTAAATACGATTTTTTGATCACTTCGTTATTTTAATGCTTTTTTTGTTTAAAGTGCAATTTGAATTTAGACTTTATTTTATTTATTTATTTTTTTTATTTTTTTTATTTTTTTGTGTTTCAATATATGAATTACATTTTTAAAGCAAAATCAATAAAGCAAAAATAAATAAATAAATAAATAAATAATTCCAGTTGGTCAGAAGTTTACATACACTAAGTTAGTTGTGCCTTTAAGCAGCTTGGAAATTTCCAGAAAATTATGTAAAGCCTTTAGGCAATTAGCCAATTAGCTTCTGATAGGTTAATTGGAGTCAATTGGAGGTGTACCTGTGGATGTATTTTAAGGCCTACCTTCAAACTCAGTTCTTCTTTGCTTGACATCATGGGAAAATCAGCCAAGACCTAAGAAGAAAAAATTGTGGACCTCCACAAATCTAGTTCATTCTTGGGAGCAATTTCCAAACACCTGAAGGTACCACGTTCATCTGTACAAACAGTAGTACGCAAGTATAAACACCATGGGACCACGCTGCCATCATATCGCTCAGGAAGGAGATGCATTCTGTCTCCTAGAGATGAACGTAATTTGGTGTGAAAAGTGCAAATCAATCCCAGAACAACAGCAAAGGACCTTGTGAAGATGCTGGAGCAAAGTACTTGCACTGACAGAAGACGTTTAATTGCAGGTAGCAAATATACTGGACAAAAATATTAATGCAGCATGCAACAATTTCAAAGATTTTACTGAGTTACAGTTCATTTAAGGAAATCAGTCAATTGAAAAATTCATTAGGCCCTAATCTAATCTAATCAATGCATATGGAAAATTTCTTGAATCTTTTATTTCAGCTCATGAAACATGGGACCAACACTTTACATGTTGCGTTTATATTTTTGTTCAGTATATAATGTGCATGGTGGGTAACTGTAAGTTGTCTCGGATTTGGAATGACCCAAGAAATTCTGTTAGAAACACAGACACATGCTTGAAGAAACTTTTATTTTTATTATATTTTTAAGAACAGATGACAGAAAATCTGTCTAAGCGCATGTCTGACGTGCTGTTTGTTCGGAGGCGTGCAGTCTCGTGGAACGTGTATGTCAAGGGTTCTCGCTCTTTATTTCAGTCTTCTGAACATTTTTTACACGAATAGTATCATCTATGAGAATGCTGCAAATGACCTCAGACATCTCAGCTCAGGAGGTGCTCAGAGTTCAGTTCGCTTTATTTCCACAGAGCAGTTCATTGTGACCACAACTCTGCAGCCTATACATCTGTCATTAAAACATAAAATAATACAAAAACACGTTCACCTCGAACCATGATTTATATTTCAGTGATTATTATCATCATTATAATTGTTTACATTTAAAATTGTTTTTAGATCTTAATATGTATTAGTAATTTATTTGCCTGACAGTAAATGGAAAGGTGGTTATATATGTTTTTTTTTTTTTTTACCACTTCGTTATTTTAATTGCTTTTTCATTTCGTTTGAAGTGCAATTTGAATTTAGAAATGTCTTTGGTTTAAGTTTTTCGTTTTTAAATACAAGAATTAAATTTTCAATGCAAAATCACTAAAGCAAGAATATTCACTGATCTCTCAGCCAGGGGGTTAATGATGTAATTGGATATTGTGATATATACAGTTGTGCTCAAAAGTTTGCATACCCTGGCAGAAATTGTGAAATTTTGGCATTGATTTCGAAAATATGACTGATCATGCAAAATAAATGTCTTTTATTTAAGGATAGTCATCATATGAAGCCATTTATCATCACATAGTTGTTTGACTCCTTTTTAAATCATAATGATAACAGAAATCACCCAAATGGCCCTGATCAAAAGTTTACATATCCTTGAATGTTTGGCCTTGTTACAGACACACAAGGTGACACACACAGGTTTAAATGGCAATTAAAGGTTAATTTCCCACACCTGTGGCTTTTTAAATTGCAATTAGTGTCTGTGTATAAATAGTCAATGAGTTTGTTAGCTCTCATGTGGATGTACTGAGCAGGCTAGATACTGAGCCATGGGGAGCAGAAAAGAACTGTCAAAAGACCTGCGTAACAAGGTAATGGAACTTTATAAAGATGGAAAAGGATATAAAAAGATATCCAAAGCCTTGAAAATGCCAGTCAGTACTGTTCAATCACTTATTAAGAAGTGGAAAATTCGGGGATCTCTTGATACCAAGCCAAGGTCAGGTAGACCAAGAAAGATTTCAGCCACAACTGCCAGAAGAATTGTTCGGGATACAAAGAAAAACCCACAGGTAACCTCAGGAGAACAACAAGGGGTCAACAAGGCCTATAGTGAAAAGAATACTATCCCCACTGTGAAGCATGGTGGTGGCACACTGATGTTTTGGGGTTGTGTGAGCTCTAAAGGCACGGGGAATCTTGTGAAAATTGATGGCAAGATGAATGCAGCATGTTATCAGAAAATACTGGCAGACAATTTGCATTCTTCTGCACAAAAGCTGCGCATGGGACACTCTTGGACTTTCCAGCACGACAATGACCCTAAGCACAAGGCCAAGTTGACCCTCCACTGGTTACAGCAGAAAAAGGTGAAGGATCTGGAGTGGCCATCACAGTCTCCTGACCTTAATATCATCGAGCCACTCTGGGGAGATCTCAAACGTGCGGTTCATGCAAGACGACCAAAGACTTTGCATGACCTGGAGGCATTTTGCCAAGATGAATGGGCAGCTATACCACCTGCAAGAATTTGGGGCCTCATAGACAACTATTACAAAAGACTGCACGCTGTAATTGATGCTAAAGGGGGCAATACACAGTATTACGAACTAAGGGTATGCAGACTTTTGAACAGGGGTCATTTCATTTTTTTCTTTGTTGCCATGTTTTGTTTTATGATTGTGCCATTCTGTTATAACCTACAGTTGAATATGAATCCCATAAGAAATAAAAGAAATGTGTTTTGCCTGCTCACTCTTGTTTTCTTTAAAACTGGTACATATATTACCAATTCTCCAAGGGTATGCAAACTTTTGAGCACAACTGCATATATTTATATCTAAAAATATTGTGAACAAATTGTGAAAAATATTGTGACCGGTAGAGAATGCACGGATTAAGAAGATTAATTTCCAAAGAGATGTTGCCCTTCACAACTGCTGAAAAGCCATCTTTAAAAAAGTTGAACACCACAATTTTAATTGCACTTCATTTTTTTTTCAGTTTCATTTAAATTTTTTGTTAAAAAAAAAAAAAAAAAAAAAATTAAGTTCAAAGTTTGAAATCAAGCTGCCTTGCATTATTGTGTAGCCTACTGCATAGTACCACCTAGCATACAACCAGCGGTAATTAGTCGGTTTGAACTTGAACGCCGCACCCGTGTGAAAATTATGATACTGTGGCAAGTCTACTGCCGATAGGGTTGCAAAATTCTGGGAATTTTCCGTTCACATCAACGTGTTTTTGCGCGCATCTGTTCTGTTTTCCCATTGTTTAAACACATGCTGGATGAATGTCTTTGACATTTGCACTGCATCTCGCTTTTTCTTTAGCGTCTTGCGCAGGACCGGCACTGTTTAAACACCATGTCAAGTTAAAAAGAACTTCAAATTGTCAAAAACGCATGTTGAGACACCTGCACTCTTGTTACATTCTTTACACTGCGTCTAGATTGTTTTTAGCACAGTTGTCACAAAGATTCAACGTTCTAAACAAGTTCAAGCTGCAAAGAGAGGACTGTTGCAGTGTTTCATATTATTCCAGATTGTTCTGCACCAAGAGGGGGTACTGTTGCATTGTTTCATTATATTCCAGATTGTTCTGCACCAAGCAAAGTTTCAGTGTATAAACAGTAAGTCAATGCTTTTTTTCCCTTCTGCTCTAGTGTACTAAGGGGCTGCCATGCCTTGTTAAAACTGTGTATGTTTACTGTTTCAGTACTGTTACGACTGTTGCCTGTATGCTTACTTAAAATATAGCCTATTGCAACAGTACTTGCTAGGAGAAGAAATTAGATAGTAAGCGATTTCGGGTCGGGTTCAGGCCTAATATTTGACTGTATCGTTCGGGCCGAGTAGGGTCAGACCACACGATTTCGGGTACTGGTCGGGTTCGGGTTTCATTTTAAGGCCCATGCAGACCTTTACTACACGATGGCCCGAGGTCAGTGTGAGAGAGATTCAGGCCAGTTGCTAGAACTGTCACTTGCCCGATTGGGTCAGTGCTGCATTTATAATGTTAGTGCAAGCAGACAACAAGCGAGAGAGCACAAAATTACACGGTGCGAACACAGTCTTCTAAACGAGCACTCGGAGACAAGCGAACACGATTATATTTATCTTGCAAAGATGTGCGAGCGTATAATATATTGGATGGACCAAAGGCACAGTCGCGTGAGTGCACAAGAGTGTGCAGACACAGAGCGTGCTCTCCTAGAACTGTCCTTGCTCTTTTCCAAGTATTTTTGCTGCAGCAATTACCAATGTGTAGAAGATAATATTGCAGAGATAATATCGGCTGACTGATATATCAGTCGGGCACTAGTTGATACCCCAGACAGGGCCGCAGACCAGGGACTTAATTTGGATGGTGCGGCGGGAGAAATTCATCGCCAACTTTCCAGCATGTCTGTAATGCTGGCGAAGGTCGTGGCGGACTTGGAAGATCTTGCTGTAATCTGTCGATCGATTACTGCGATGGAAACGAAATTCAGGCAGGCACTGTCTTTCATAGAGTCAGTTGGGTTAATAAGCCATTTGGTGATTTTCATGTTGCCCCCAAGTGAGCTTGACTCACTGAACATTCACTTGAATGTCTTGCCTTTTTATTTTTTATTTATTTATTTTTTTTTGGTGTTGGTTCCACCTAGCGGCTGGAGTTGGTTTTGTGGAGTATTTTTTGCAGGACATTGGAAGGATTAGGTCATCCGCTGCACTCATGAACAGCTGGCTCACTGAACATTCGTTTGACTGCCCAAGGAAACTGAATGGATGTATTATTTTTTTGTGTGTGTGTGATGGTTCAGCTAGCGGCTGGAGTTTGTTTTGTGGAGGAACACACCGAGACAGTTTTGTGAATGAATCTACACCTTCTCTGTGGGTATTCTGCCTATTGGCTGGAGTTTGTATTATAGATTTTTTTTCTGTCTCACAAAATTTGTATATAAACACCGGACTTGAGCAATCTGACGGCAAAGCTGTCACGGGGTTCTCGTAGGCGTACATGGACTGTTTGTGTTTAGAGGGATGGACATCAGGTAGTTAAAATGTAACTACCTGCTACAATCTCTCCCGGTTGGCGCTGTCGTACGCGGGGTTAATACACACGTTTTTATTTTTTCTGTTTGTTTGGTTTGGGGTGGGGGGTGGTTCGGGGTTTGACTGTTGCAATAATATTGGAATGTGGTCTTTCTAATTTTATTTTTATTAATATATTAATAAATATTTTATTAATATATTTTTTATTTTATTTTCATAATTTTTTCTAATGTGTCAAAATGTCATGTTAAAATGAGTGGATTGTCTCTCACATGTTGAATGTGAATGGGTTGGGGCACCCCATAAAAAGAAGGAAGGTTATTTCTTATACGTAAGATATGATAGCGTTTCTTCAAGAAACGCATCTTTCCCCGCAGGAAGCTGAAAAATTTGGGAAGATATGGGGTGGACATATTTTCTTTAATGCTGGCTCAAGTAAGAGCAGGGGAGTCATCACATTGATAAGTAAACATTTACAATTCAAATGTCTCAAACAGAGTACAGATAAATTAGGAAGAGTCATTATTGTTTTAGCGGAAATTCAGGGGCAAAGGTTGATTTTGGCTAATATTTACGCACCTAACACTGATGATCAGGGCTTTTTTATAGATCTTGAAGAGATGTTGCAAGCTGCTGGCACCCAACATGATCATAGTGAAGCAGAAGTGTGTAAGCCCCCTAGAGCAACACTGATGCTTCACAGGATGTGTAAAAATTTTGGTCTTACAGATATTTGGAAACTTTTAAACCCATCTGGGAGTGACTATAAATGTTTTTCATCAGTCCATAAGATTTATTCTAGAATAGATTTATATATATATATATATATATAAGTCCCTCATTTCATCTTTTGTTGATTTGTTCAATTGGAAACATCTTAGTCTCAGATCACGCCCTGGTGAGTTTTGAGGTGTTGCCACGTACAGAGAAAAATAAATCATATAGTTGGTGCTTTAATGTATCCCCTTTGATAAATCCTGATTTTCAACAAATGTTAAAAGCTGAAATCAATGTTTATATGGAGACCAACTGGTCCTCAGTATCCTCTGTGGGCGTGGCTTGGGAGGCACTTAAGGCGGTTCTTAGGGGTCGGATCATACAGTATGCCTCATTCATCAAAAAATCCAAAGCATGACAACTCATGGAGTTGGAACGGAATATTAAAAGTGCAGAGGCAGAGCTGAAGCACCGAATGTTGTCTGATGGCCTCAGAGAATTGACCCGATTGAAATACACATATAATACTATTTTGTCGCAGAAGGTAGAATTTTGGTTATTCAGGGCAAGACAGTCATACTTTGAGTTGGGGGACAAGGCAGGGAAGCTTTTGGCTTGATATATAAAGCAGAGTGTCTTTTTATACCATTCCCTCAGTGAAATCTGCTGGTGGTGAAATTTTTACCTCGGCCATTGATATTAATAATGCTTTTAAAGATTTCTATCTTGATCTTTATAGTTCCACGTCTTCGTCTACTGATGAAGATATTTTAAATTTTGTTAGAACTCCCTAAACTGACGACTGAGCAAAAAAAAAATATCTTGATTCTGAGATAAACTTGGAGGAGTTTGGTGAGGTAATTAAGGCCTTGCCTACAGGCAAGGCTCCGGGGGCCAGATGGCTTTGCCGCTGAGTTTTTTAGATCTTATGCTACAGAACTGGCTCCAATTTTGTAAGAAGTTTATACAGAATCATTAAAGAATGGAGAGCTAAATTAGAGTTAATTTTGATCCCTTAATAAAAAGGTTTTCGAATGATGTGGGCAGGTGGGCTTCATTACATTTATCGATGATTGGGAAGGTTAATGTTATTAAAAGGAATTGTATTCCAACTACCTGCTACAATCTCTCCCTGTAGATGTCCCCCTCTCTTATTTCAAGCATAGCGAAGTCCTTCATTTGGAATGGTAAGCGTCCCAGATTACATTTCAATAAGTTACATAGGCTGATTGACAAAGGTGGGCTAGGCCTACCCAAGATTTTGTTTTATTATTATGCATTCGGTCTCAGATAGTTGGCTAATTGATCGCTTCTACCTGAGAGAGCCTCTTCCTGATTTGGTATTGAACAGGAAGTCCTATTTTGACATAGCAAAGCCTATTAAACTAATCGGAGAAGTTACACCCCGTTATCTCGCATTTGCACGCGGTATGGACAAAAGTGTCCAAGTTAAACACACTGGACATTTATTTAAATGTTGCCTCGAGCATATGGCAGAACCCAAAATTATGTATTAATAATTCCCCTTTCTGCTGGTCAGAGTGGATTGTGAGGGAGGTTAATATGCTCAGTGACCTATATGAGAGTGGAGTGTTGAGATCTTTTGAAAATTTGGTTCAATATTTTGGGATTCCCAGATCTCCGTTTTATAGGTATTTACAACTGTGCCACCTGCTCTGTACTATTTTTGGGAGTAGCATACACCCCCCTAAAGTGGCAGATATTCTGGGAATGGTCATTACTGCTTTTGGAAAAGGTCATGAGGCATCAGTGTATTACTCCCTGCTAATGCAGAGTCTGGGGGACGGAGCTCTAACTTCTATCAAGAGATTATGGGAGAAAGATTTCAACTTGGTATTGGAGGAGGGAGTGTGGGCTAAGATTCTAAAAAACATCAAGTCTGCATCTAGAGATGCAAGGGTGCGCCTTATGCAATTCTAGATTTTACATAGATTTTATTGGACCCCCTCTAGATTGTACAGGCTTGGTCTTAAAGACACACCCACCTGCTGGCGATGCCAGTCAGAAGATGGAGACATGGCCCATGTTTTTTTGGTGGTGTATTGAGAGCTAGAAATTCTGGTTGAAGGTTCAGAGTTTTGTGTGTGATGTGGTGGGCACTCGGGTTTCGTTTGCCCCAGACTCTGTTTTGGGCGATGGGGCGGTTATCGATGTGGGGAAGTCACATAGAGAATTGGGTTCTGACATGTGTGATGATTGCCAGGCATATTATTTTGAGGGCTTTGAGGTCAGCTGGTGCGCCCCCATTTTCGGAGTGGTGCACAGAGATGGGGAGGGTGGAGGCTTTTGAAGAGGTGTCATTTGGAAGACAGGGTAACTTAGATTTGTTTGATGGAAAATGGGGAAAATATTTAGTGTTTTTGGAGGGCTCTCGGTGTGGGGCATGGAGAGAGTAGTATAGTTTTAATTGAGTATGATTATTATATATTTTTTTTGTGTGTGTTTGTTTGCTTTTTTTCTGTATATTTACTCGTGTGACCACAGGGATGTTTGTTGGGGGGCGGGGTTGGGATTTGGGAGGGGTGGTTGTGGGGTTTAAATGTTGTTTATATATATATATATATATATATATATATATATATATATATATATATATAAAACATACATACATACATACACACACACACACACACACACACACACACACACACATTTTTGCTTTTCTTTATTATTGTAAGATTTAAAAAAAAAAAAAAAATTAATTTTTGTGTTTGGGCCAGTGAAAATTTGGCAGGACCAGTAGAAAAAAAACCTTTAAAGTTGTGCCACGCAAATGATGCCCATCATATTGACTGATTTAAAAAAGAAAAAAAAAAAAAATTTAAACATTGCCGACTTTCATTATAATCATAGTAAAATTCATGAAAAGGGTCCATTATCCATTCATGATAAATATTAAAAATGAATAATGAATGTTTCAAACCATTTCTTATATTTTAGCTTTAATGAATAATAATAAAATAATATTAAATAAATGAATTCTAACCAGTTTTATATTATTCAATATTTGTGTCTTGCATTTTGCGCTGCGGGCTGTGCCATTAGCACACACACACATATATATATATATATATATATATATATATATATATATATATATATATATATTATGTGGGTTGGGGAACTGTTGGCCACAGACTGCTTAATGCATTGACCTTGAGTAGTCTAGGATGCAGACCCGGTCTAGCAGTCTAAAGGCCCTTTCACAACAGATGTAACTCAAAAAAGCTAGATGAGTTGTAGGGCCTATGATTTTTGTTGACAATTTTTTATGGTTGATGCTGTCGATAACGTTTCAGCCCTAATGAAAGACAAGCAAGCTAGTTCTCTAGCTAAATGTATTTCTTTACAAGCTGCTGCAGCAATGACAAGTGTTTTTTTTTTTTTTTTTTTGCTCAACAAGAATGAAAACATTCGAGACACTTTCACAAACTATTTCAATTTACCTGCTGGACAAGTTGACTGGCAGTATGAACATGGACATCAGCCTGAGTGGTTAGTGATTAGAAAGAACTGTGCATAAAAAATATTATTACAAGGCTGTCTGGATTACTTTATTCTTATTGGTCAATGGTGCAGAGTGATATTTCTAAAGAACAACCGCTCATCTGGGTATTGCGAGTCATCTTTAGTGCATCTCAGATCACTGCGTGAACTCTATAAGTGACCTAATAAAATAATTTAAACTCAATACAATCTTTTATTTCTTCATTTGGCAAGTAGTCTTGTATTAAGCTGGATAATGGGAAGTCAGACCGTCATTCATTTCAAAATAAACGCCAACAGAACTGAGGCAAACCGGAGGTGAAATTCTGCGGTTTTCTTTCTCTTCACATAATTACATAATCTCAACGCAAAATGTTATGTCCATATTTATTTGGTTCGTGGGCGTGTAATAAGCAGGATAATGTACAGTTAGCCGTTTGATTTGATTAATTACAGCCTTTTACAGTTTAATAATCACACTATGCCATTTTTTTCTTTGTCAAAAAGATTGTGCAGCCCTACAACAAATCTGGAAGATGTTTTGCAATTAAAAGTTTTGATCAATTGAATGCATTTTCAAAGTTGTTTTGTAAGGGAAGATCTAGAAGACGCCCCCTCAAATATGTATATACAGTATAGCCCTGTATACATTTATAGAATAAGTTTACCTTTCAGAATAATCTTTTTGACTGGGATTCTGTGATTAGATTTGTCTGTCGTAGTATTATACATAAATGAAGAAAGAAAAAAAAAACATTAAGAATATCAGACTTAGATTTCTAACACATTGTTTTTAAGACAGGCATCTTTCATCTTCCCCATTTATTCGTTTGTTTAACAAGGGTACCTCTCAGCTCATATGGTTTTATAAGTAAAGAATGAAGAATGAACACCAACCTGTTTGTTCGTCAGTGTGTTCGGTTTTAATTCTGCATGCTTCTGGATAAGCCATATCTTCACTCTCCTCTTTAATAAACATCTTTACAACAGTGTCACACAGATTTCACTTGTTTCCTGGAGTTTTACAATTCTCCCGCCGAAAATAAACACTGCAAATAAAACTTGTGAAGTCACTGAAGAAACAGAAGAGATGAAAGTCACATTTATTCTCATTCAGCGCGGAGAATCTTCTTCATCATCATCTTCTTCTCTAATAGCGAATCACAAACTAATATCGCGCATTATCGCCATCTACTGACAGCATGAACCATTGCAAGACCATTTTTAAGCACTTGGGGACACACGGACATCACAATACACCGTCAGTTACAGTACATTATCGCATAACCACTATAATTATAAACGCTAATTATTTTATGACACTTTCTCAAAGGAGGCAATAGGGGACTTTACATAAACAGAAAACTATGTAAAAAATATGTTTGGAAATTTACCCAGAAGACATGGCATGTTTTAACATCTTACAGTATAATCAATATTAATATCATTTGAATGAATAGGCTATCTGAAACATATAGGATGATTTCAGAAATTTGTACCAATTTGCAGTAGCGGCTCTGGGTCACAAATATAAGTGGGGCAGATCTTGCTCTGATTGCTATAGATTAAGCATTAGTTAATCGGGTCATTTTCAACAAATATTTACATTCCGACTTACAAAATACTGACATTTTCAATTCAGTTCAGTTTACACCCATAAAAGCTAAAGAATATTTTTTTTTTAAACAACATTATTCTTGTACATTAACTTGATCGTTGTTGCTTATTTAATTTTGTTTAACGAATTAAGCAAGGGTTGTAACACCAGTGACGATAACACCAGTGATAAATTCTCATAAAAGTTTACGTTTTCTAAAATGGTGTCGATATCATCACAAAACACACACCACTGATCTGACTGAAATCAATAAATTGTACTATTAAAAAAAAATAATAATTCAATAAAATCTTTCACATGAATGTTAAACAATGACATATTTAAATGAACCATGTGAGAGAAAACAAAATTACAGTTAAAATATAAATTAATAACTTATTAAACATGGTTGGAAAATCACTATTTACACATTTGAGTAGCCTATTCTTTCTCTGAACTTTGACCTCAGAAGTTCTTTTCCACAACTTGTTTTTTTTTTTTTTTTTTTCAAAAAACATTTTTACATTTATAACACCAATGACATGAAATCAAAGGACAAACATTGTTTTTAAATTATTATTTTGCTTTCACTTGTTAGACCTTGCACTAATGCTTGACCAGAGAAAATCAAATGAGTAAAAAATAAACACATAAATAAATTTAAATGTTATAGAAGTGGTGTACCAGATGAAGGGGAAAAGGGTTTGTACAGGTATTAGACAAATTCAAATATATACAGTGCATCCGGAAAGTATTCACAGCGCTTCACTTTTTCCACATTTTGTTATGTTACAGCCTTATTCCAAAATTGATTAAATTCATTATTTTCCTCAATTCTATAAACAGTACCCCATAATGACAACATGAAAGAAGTTTGTTTGAAATCTTTGCAAATTTATAAAAAAAAAAACAACAAAAAAAAAAAACAATAAAAACACAAGTATTCACAGCCTTTGCTCAATACTTTGTTGAAGCACCTATGGCACCAATTACAGCCTCAAGTCTTTTTGAGTATGATGCTACAAGCTTGGCACACCTATTTTTGGGCAGTTTCTCCCATTCTTCTTTGCAGGACCTCAAGCTTCATCAGGTTGGATGGGGAGTGTCAGTGCACAGCCATTTTCAGATCTCTCCAGAGATGTTCAATCGGGTTCAAGTCTGGGCTCTGGCTGGGCCACTCAAGGACATTCACAGAGTTGTCCTGGAGCCACTCCTTTGTTATCTTGGCTGTGTGATTAGGGTTGTTGTCCTGTTGGAAGATGAACCTTTGCCCCAGTCTGAGGTCCAGAGCGCTCTGGAGCAGGTTTTCATCAAGGATGTCTCTGTACATTGCTGCATTCATCTTTCCCTTGATCCTGACTAGTCTCCCAGTTCCTGCCGCTGCAAAACATCCCCACAGCATGATGCTGCCACCACCATGCTTCACTGTAGGGATGGTATTGGCCAGGTGATGAGAGGTGCCTGGTTTCCTCCAGACATGACACTTGCCATTCAGGCCAAAGAGTTCAATCTTTGTTTCTCATGGTCTGAGAGTCCTTCAGGTGCCTTTTGGCAAACTCCAGGCAGGCTGTCATGTGCCTTTTACTGAGGAGTGGCTTCCGTCTGGCCACTCTACCATACAGGCCTGATTGGTGGAGTGCTGCAGAGATGGTTGTTCTTCTGGAAGGTTCTCCTCTCTCCACAGAGAAACGCTAGAGCTCTGTCAGAGAGTGACCATCGGGTTCTTGGTCACCTCCCTGATTAAGGCCCTTCTCCCCTGATCACTCAGTTTGGCCAGGTGGCCAGCTCTAGGCCAGCTCTAGGAAGAGTCCTGGTGGTTCCAAACTTCTTCCATTTACGGATGATGGAGGCCACTGTGCTCATTGGGTCCTTCAATGCTGCAGAAATTTTTCTGTACCCTTCCCCAGATCTGTGCCTCGATACAATCCTGTCTCAGAGGTCTACAGACAATTCCTTGGACTTCATGGCTTGGTTTGTGCTCTGACATGCACTGTTAACTGCGGGACCTTATATAGACAGGTGTGTGCCTTTCCAAATCATGTCCAATCAACTGAATTTACCACAGGTGGACTCCAATCAAGTTGTAGAAACATCTCAAGGATGATCAGTGGAAACAGGATGCACCTGAGCTCAATTTTGAGTGTCATGGCAAAGGCTGCGAATACTTATGTACATGTGATTTTTTTTATTTTTTATTATTATTATTATTTTATTTTTTTTTTCGTTTTTTATTTTTAATAAATTTACAAAGATTTCAAAAACTTCTTTTGGAATAAGGCTGTAACATAACAAAATGTGGAAAAAGTGAAGCACTGTGAATACTTTCCGGATGCACTGTATATAAAAAACATGTAACTATGTAAATAGTTATAGAGTCAAACCATTTTGTTTTATTTAATATAAGGTTAGAAAATGGCTTTTAATTTTTGTATTTATTTTTGTTTTTTGTACAATTGAAATCTTTTTCATAACTGAAAAGTAAAGGGACATGTTTGTTACCATGTTTTGATAATGACCCAACACTATTTTTATTTTTTACATTATTTAACTGGTTCAACTCATTCAAATACAAACGCTATGACACAATATGTGGTGTACTTGCATTATTCCACCACAAGGCGGCACACTTAGAACATCATGTTGATTGTAATATTCTAAATAAGAACTATTTATATTATAATGTTGATTAAGAAAAATATATGGTGAAATAGCTGTCAACAAACATAAACAGAAATATCTACATGCCAAGAACTAAACAAAAAATAAATGTTTAATAATAATAATAATAATGTTTAAAATCAGTTAATTTCAAGTAGTATATAGGTTTGGAGTAGAAATGTTTGAAATCACATAAACCTACACTACAGCTGTATACATCCCCCTGTCCCCTTGCAAAATAAGAACAAAAAAGTAAATATGGGAAATATAAAATTGTATTCGGTTCAACACAACCAAGAGCCAAGGCTTTATGACATAACATTTTTCATCATACAATTCATACAATTTATTATTTATTAGTTATGTCTGGCTAGTCAGGACCAAGTTATTTGATGACCAATTTGTGCGGAATTTGCAAAAAAAAAAAAAAACCGTTACACACACGTTCATCGATATTGCTCGCCATGTTGGCAATCTGTCACACTGCTGGCATGCACTAATACTAAAGTTATCTTTGGGTTGGCACTACGTTATGGGCAGATACATCTCTGCCCCAATTACATAAAGTGCCCACCAAGGCAAACAAAGTATTTTTGGCATTATCTCTGGCAATCTATTTCCTAGGGAGTAGGGCTGAAGCCAGATTTGTGAAGACGGAGGCAAAAGCCTCAGTTTCCTTCTCTCTACGTGTCATCTCCTCTTGCCTAAGTCTTGCCTCATGCTCCAGCTCCTCTCACCTCATCTCCATCTCTCTATTCATCTTCTCAAACCTCAACTCCAGCTCTTCTTCTATCTGTTGCTGTGTCAACTCCCTCATGCACTGCAAAAACTCCCTGGTCGCCAAATTGGAAGACAAGCGTTTGCGAATCTGTAAAACCACACACAAACATCAATTAATCATCACATCCAGGATGTTTTCTAAGTTCACTTATAAAATGTCTGATTGGTTTCTAAGTGCACCTACGTATAGTATGTCTAACTGTAAGGATTGTTACATCTATAGTGGGTAAATTAAACCCAACAATACCTGTTCTAATCATTTTAAATACATTTAAATAAATAATTCAATTTATATAATAAAAATTAAACAAATAAATCGGGTGCCAGACAGGATTTAGCCTGTCAAAATAAATCTTTTGTCCAGGATAGCTCTAAACAAGCCACTAGTCACAGTGATGAAAGTGACATTGATTGAGTTCTGGGGAAATGTCAACTAAAAGAAATTGCTTTAAAAAAAAAAAGGAGGAAAATTAACATTAAGGGACACCAGTGTCTGTAACTCAACTCATTAACACATTTATTCGAAACAATGGCCAACAAAACCAAACAATTAAACAATCCAATAAATCAAACAAACACAATTTCCACAGCAAACAGTTACAATGTGTGTAGGTGTGTGTGAGCGTTGTATGTGTGAGTGGGTGCATGGGAGAGAGTTCCGTTGCTCTGATATGAGTGAACTGGAGCCCGCTGTTTCAGGAGTGTTTACATGTACCTGAGAGTGAGGTACTGGCTTGTAGGAGGGCAGAGGAAAGAAGGAACTGGGCAGGTCAGAAGACCAAAGAGAACAACAGAACAACAACTTAAAACATTGACTCAAGCACAACTTGACTGCAGAGCACTTCATCAGGTCAACAGACTGCTTGAGGTTTCCTGTAACTCATGCCACTCCACATTAACACAAGTAGCCCATTCGCTAACGCCTTTATGGCCAACACTTTTTTGTGCTGAGCACTTTTAAATCAGTCCTTTTATCGTCTTTGTCTCAATCCTCAAATCATGTTCCTTATGCACAACTTTCATACACAAAGGCAAACTTTCTCCTTATCCCTACTCTGGGGGGCAGTAATACCATGGGTAATGCCATGGTACTAAATCATTACTATTTAATTATTTCATGATATTGTCATGGTACTCCAAGGTAATTAAAAAATTCCATGGTTTTACTATGGCAAAACATGGCATTACCATGGACCATGTCTTAAAAAAACACTGTATACTGTGGTGTTTTTGTGAGAAATATAACATATTATTTGTGATAAAGGAAACAATGGAAAAATTTTGAAAAAAAGCAAAGAAATTTGTTAGTTATCTATTAAATTTGCAAATGATACTCTGTACAAATAAAGACATAAAAGATGTTAGTGTTTGGCACATGTATTTGATAACCAGAAGTCACTGAGATCAAAATAAAATGTGAATATTTTTATTGAAATATCACTTTTATCTGTTTCTCAGGTTCAAGCTTGCCGTGGGATTTCCCTCCATTGTAAATGTGTCTTGTGTAGAATTTTGCTCTGCTGTTCACTGTTTACTCACTTCAATAACAATGTTCAGAAAATATGAGAAATAAAGAACTGCGTTAAACAGACTTCTAGTGGTATTTTTACTTTTCTGTTTACCGTCATTTTAGGGATTCATACCATATCATAAATCAAGAAGGGTATCTTTATTCCCTTTATTCACAGTCTTATAATTCTGTTTTGGACTTGCTGATACCTGCTGGATTTACAGTGAATGAGAGTGTTTACTGCTGACTTTAAATATGAGACCCAGCCAAGTTTTGTATTACCTAAAATTTAACATGGTCTACTTGAAAACAAATGTAAAAAATGAGACACAGTCAAACACTTAATAAAATAGGATTATTCAATAAATAACAGCCTACACACAAGATATGAAAGCAATGCTGACTGCTAACTGTCCCGTGTCCTGACTGCTTTATCTAAACAACAAACAGAATTATAGTGTTGTAGATTTAAGATTCAATTCATCATCATTCAGTATTTATTAAGGTGTACAAGAGATAAAAATATTATGCTAAGGGGCCAGGATGGCCTGCCATTAGGCTGGTCTGTAGCCAGGGGTGTTGGACCTGGGGTAATGGATCTGAGAAACAGGGGCACTCGCTGGAGGGGGACCCACTAAAAGGCAATACTGATATTCCATGATATAATAATGAAACCATTATATATAGAAATAACATGGTATTGGTAGAAGAGCATGTGAGCAGAGCAATGTGAATTGTCACTCTGCTCAAATATTTGCTCATGTGTGATAGCTCAACTCAAGTTCAAAGTCATCGCTCCGCTCCATGCTCATGATCGAGAGTGATTTTGGAGCAGAGTGGCATGAAATTGAGAAAGAAATGAAACATAATTTCTTTGTTAGCATTCTTGTTTATTATTGTTATATTTTGTTTGCATCAGCTACAAAAAGAAAAAACACTCATCGAATAGGCAAACAATGCCCTGTTGTAGGCTAAAAAAAATAGCCTTGTTCTCTCAAGCTCTATTCGGACAGGATTATTTTATAATAGGACGTGGTAATGTAATATTTACCCATATCTTCTCAGATTTTAATCCCGTGTGAATCGGTCATGTCATAAATTTTTCTGGACTTTCTACGGGCTGCACGTTCCCGCGCCGGTAAAGATAAATGGAGAAACAGCACACCATTGTGCATTTTTTACCTTTAAAATGGCCATTAAAAGACGGGCATGATTTCTTTTGATTATGAAAATGTAAAAAGTAGCTTACACAAGCACCTATGACTGTGTAAAATTGTCCCTCCAGAAAATATATTGTGAAACGCAGGGCTCAACACAATTTTCCCCATTCACTCTGCTCAAATCTGAATGGATTGTCTGTATTTTTAATTCAAGAGTGTAATGTAGGATTACTGGCTCACTAATGTCACCAGTTCTGTTGTATTTTCACAGGTATTCCAATCAATTTCCAGATACAGTATGTGCATGTTTATTATTTCCTGTATAATTAATCAGCACAGTTACGCAACAGCAGTGTGTAAATGCAGTCGACACTCACATCTCTGCGATTTAAACAGACATCGCTTATCCCATGCAAACTGATGTTAAACATTACAGACGTCCGCAGTAATAGTTACTTTATAGACGTATGTCCAGGAATCCTAATCTGTGTTTTGAACTACCTATGTGCTCTCACCTCACCGTGGGTTGTTGCTGGATTCGGCCTTTGTCACCAGCAGCTTGCAAATCTCACTGAGTTTAATCACTGCCTCATTTCTGATAGTCCACTCTGTTTAAAATCTTGGATGTAATACAGCCTCAACACCAGATTTTTGTCAGTGTAGAAGTGCACACATATTCATGTGGCCGCACGAGACATGTAGCGCATTCTAGGAGGAACGGAAGGAAAGCGTCTCGAGAGTGGCCGGAGCGGGGCTTAGCGCAATCTTGTGAAATGCGCTCTTCGCTTCTGTGAAATTCTGACAACTACGCTCCGCTCACATGCTCTGATTGGTAGGAATAAAACATTGCAATACTCCATTTTCAATCCATAAAAATGGGGAGTTTCCCCAATCTGCCCTGTCTCCTTGTTAGCTGCCCCCATCCCCAACAAAAACAAAAGCGGTCTGTTCATCAAGTTCAACCAGCGTGCAGTGCAAACTAAGTGTACAGTATGTCATGTAATACATTACTACAGAAATGAAGCCAAAATCAGACTTTAAAAAAGAGAAAGGAGTGGAGAAAGTGCAAGAAGTAGCAGACAATTTATGAGTTTCTTACAGAAGAAAGGTCAGTAAACGTGTCAATCAATACTGCTGGGGGGAATCGAATTCTGGCTGCATGGTATGACCTGTTAAGGAGGGATGTCTTGATGGGAATGCAAGAAGGAGAAGCAGTGGAAAGGATCCAGTGTCCAGCTGTGGGGGGTGGCAAAGAGACATCCCTGACCGCTGCCCCACCACCAGGAGATGTCCCAGGATTAATGGGATTAAACATCTGTGATGGGTGGCTCAGGGGCTGATGACCCCCTAGCTGGATGACTGAAGGCACTGGCGGAGGTGTGGCAGGCAATAATTCCCAGCAGGTTTAGACAGCTTCCTGTGCATCTGATTAGTATTCTGTGAGACCAGTGACTTCTGTGAGTAGCGCAGTTGGAGTCCAGGGAAGACTGGAAGACAGTCAGAAAAGACTGACTACAGGAAATTCTGCACAGGGGTGAGCAGGCTAGTAGCCTTACCCACATATTCTCATGCAGGGGAAACCCTAACCAACTAAGAGCACAATACAATAAAAACAGCTCAGTGGTCCTCCGAGAGTAGGGATAGATGATGGACAAATTAGGATGGGCTCTACGGACACAACTGGTACAGCCATGGTTAATGAGAAAAGGATCCTTAGGAGATGCAGTTGCAGATGGATGAGGTTAATGACTTAAAAGGGTCTGCAGATTCATCAAGGAAGGATGTAATGTGGTGAGAACAGCCAGATACGTTCATGTGCTGTTCATGAACATTGAGATTCCACTGAAAAGCGAGTTTGTTTTGTTGATAATAATAAATACCTTTTGTGTTGGATTTCGCCAACTCCTGCTTCCTCCTTGCACCTTCATCGTCGAACCTGTTACAGGAGGGTACATCTGATAGGGTTTTACAATTGGGCTGACCTGTAGAAGGTACCCCAGGCAAGTTTTCTAATAAGATCCACCAATGACACTCTTCCAAGCCCTGGAAATTTGTCTCTGTGGTGTGTCAAAGAGGAGAGTTGTCCCCTCTGTAAGGCCCCAAGAGCACATCTGCAGCACATTTTGGCTGGATGCAGGACAACCTTGACACAAGGACAGTAGAGGTGGCGTCATGATCAGGTCCTGTGAAAGCTGGCAGAGTTCCTAGAGGCATGTAAAGGCAAGCTAAGGCCTTCATGCTCCTCGGAAGTTCACTGAGTTTGTTAAAAAAGGGAGGTGTCGCACAAGGCACTGCATGGAGGGAAGCAAGATCAATCCTGGCACCTGGAAGTGATAGGTCAATGGTGGTTGACCTTGGCCAGCAGCTGAAATTTCTGATCTGAAATGCTCAAAATATGCCGATCTGGCCACAGAGTGCATATAAAATGGAAGCTGAGAAAGGGAGCTTCTGGTTATGGTTAAGAAGGGAGGATGAAAAGTGGGGTGTGCAGAAGTGAGAAAGTAAAAATAGGGAACATTTGTCATATGTGGTGAGGTATTATGTGGGAGACGGAAAGGGGGTGGGGGGGAATTATTTACGCTTACATACTCGGTCCTTATCTGGGGATTTCTGGAGAGGGATTGAGTGGGGGAGAAAGCAGGAATCGGGAACATTTGTGATATTTGGTGAGGTATAACCTGTAAAGGAAGAATGTCTTGATGGGAATGCAAGAACAAGAAGCAATGGAAAGGATCTAGTGTCCAGCTGTGGGAGGTGACAGGGGGTTGGCAGGGAGACGTACCTCACCGCTGCCTCACCACCTGGAGATGTTCCAGGATTAATGGGGCAATCTGTGATAGGTGGCTCCCGGCTGATAGCCCCGTAGCTGGACGACTGAAGGCACTGATAGAGATGCGGCAGACAATAATGCCCAGCAGGTTTAGACAGCTACCAGTGCGTCTGATTATAAACTTAGCTACTCAGGTTAAATATTTGTTATTTCCCTGTAAACAGGGTGCTGAATTAACACTTTGCATGTGCCAACTCTGAAATTAACACATACTCGGCACATGCAATAAAAAAAAGTGCCTTTGGTTAATAAATAAAACAGAATTATTTACCAGTCTGTAACATTATTACCAACTACATAATTTCACTGTGAGACCTGTGAGAACCACAGTCTGTCTCTTGCTAAATAAAGTGACGTGAGCAAATCAAAGGGTCCATTCCAAAACCTAGTGAGCTGCCTCTGAGATCGAGAGAAAGTTTTTGAGTTAAAAATTAGTTTAATATGATAGAAAACTGACTATTGTACCCAAAATGTGAGTGTGCTATGCATATTTATACTTTATAGAGTATCGCGTCATTCCTTACACGTCACCTGTATTGAAATCAATTGCGTTTCACTTACTGACACAATGAATAATGTGTTGTCACTGGGAAAACAGCTAAATAATTCCACTATCATAGAAATAAAAATACATTTGAATTAAAATAATGCAAAATATAGTATCAAGGCTATTAAGAAATAATTATTGTTTTTTAATAAATAAAAAAAAGTATATAAATAAATTATAATAAAATTATAATTTGTTTTGTAATATTTTAATTTAATTTTAGACATTTAGTCAATGTCAGTTAGCAAGTTAAGACTAAGAGCAGATCTAAGAGCAGCAATGCCTCAGAATAGGCTGAAAAACCTTGCACTCTTTTCATTTCAGACATCTTATGGTAACTTTGCCAGCAAAGTCACCATAACAACAAAGGTAGTGTTTGGCCCCCCTGATTCAGGCAAACATTTAATTAAACGTTTAGACCCCTTTTCAACTAATTTAAATACTCAGGCGAGGAATCTGGGTGATATTTTTATTCCAATTGAAAATTTGACAAATAAATTCTGTTAAAAGGTGGCTTTATACAACTTAGGGCCATTGCAAAAATTGTCATTTAAGGATCTGGAGACTGTTATTCATGCTTTTATTTCATCCAGAATTGATTACTGTAATTCATTGTATTTGGGGTTTTTAAACGCTTCCTTTTTATGTTTACAGTTAGTGCAAAATGCAGTGGCTAGATTCCTGACTAGCACCAGGAAGCACAGTAGTATTTTCTTCCACTTCTTGGCCTCTCTGCACTGGCTTCCAGTTAAATATAGAAATCTGTTTCACGTACTTTTAAAAAATTTTAAGGGTCTGCATGGGTTTGCATCTGATTACATTTCTGACCTTCTACATCAAATATCAAACCACTAGATCATTAAGGTCTTCACAGTGTCTGCTTTTGAGTGTCCCATAGTCCTTTCTGAAATCTAAAGGGGATTGTGCCTTCTCTGTTGCAGCCCCTCACCTTTGGAATAGTTTGCCTCTCCACATTAGATCCTGTGGCACAATTGAGTCTTTTAAAACTCAGTTAAAAACTAATCTTTTCTCTATTGCCTTTGACTGTATCTATATTTTGGTTTATGTTTTTAGTATGTTTGTGTTTAAATGTAGTTGTATTTTAATTTTTCTAGTGTAAAGCACTTTGGTCAACATGTGTTGTTTTAAATGTGTGATAGAAATAAATGTGATTCATTGATAGGCATTTCTTTTAGGCATTTCATTTGATTCAAATGATATTTTTTGTTTGAAAATAAAAAGCTATGAATTACTTACACACCCCAATTCCGAAAAAGTTGGGACAGTATGGAAAATTCTAATAAAAATTGTGACTGTTAATTCTGTTCACCCTGTGTTATATTAAAAGCACTACAACAACACATTATTTGATGTTTTACCTTTTGAATTTAATCATATATATATATATATATATATATATATATATATATATATATATGTACACACAATCATTTCCAATCACATGATTGTAACACGCTCCAAAAATGTGTAACATCATCACTTCTTCTAATAACACTTAAGAGTTTGGGCACTGAAGAAACCAAATTATTTATTTTTTTTTCATATTAGCAAGCAGAATTTTCCCCCATTCATCCATTATGCAGGTCTTCAGCGGTACAATTGTACAGGCCTTCATTGTCGTATTTTGCACTTCATAATGCGCCAAGCATTCTCAATTGGAGAACAGTCAGGACTGTAGGAGGCCAATCTGCACTCTCTGCTTATGCAGCCATGCACTTGTAATCTGGGCAGTATGTGGTTTATCATTGTCCTGCTGGAAAATGCAGGGATGTCCCTGGACATATCTTTCTGCATTTGTGGTGCTCTCACAGATGTGCAAGTTACCCATGCTATGGGCACTGACACACCCCCATGCAAATGACATCTGGCTTTGGACCTGACGCTGAACAGCTTGGATGGTTCTTTTCCTCTTTGGCAAGGAGAACACAATGGCAGTTTTTTTTTTTCTTCAAAAAACTATTTGAAATGTGGACTCGTCGGATCACTAAACATGATTCCACTGTTCTACTTTCCATCTCAGATGAGACTGAGCCCAGAGAAGTCGATGCTGCTTCAGGTAAGTGTTGATGTATGGCTTAAAGCCTTAACTTGCATCTGTGGATGCAGCGGCGAATGGTGTTGACTGAAAAAGGTTTCCTGAAGTATTCCAGAGCCCATGTCATGTTATTCATTGACGTCTGAGGGATCGGATATCACACACATTGAGAAGAGATTTTCCAGCAGGCCAAACGGCAAATCACATACTGCACAGGTTACAAGTGCATGGCTGCATAAGCAGAGAGTGCGGGTGCTATATTGGCCTGCCTGCAGTCCTGACCTGTCTCCAGTTGAGAATGTGTGCCATATTATGAAGCACAAAATACGTCAACGAAGGCCCTGTGCAATTGTGCAGCTGAAGACCTGCATAATGGATGAATGGGGAAAAATTGTTACACAGTGGTAAACACTCAACTGTCCCAACTTTTTTTGCAGGGTGTTGCAATACTCTGATTTGAAATGAGTGTTCATTAATTTTTTTTTTTTTTTTTTTAAATAAACATCAAATGATGTGTTGTTGTTTATCTTTCAATTTAAAGAATAGATGATAGAAATAGGGAGAATAGAATTTACAAATCTTTTTTTTTGTATTAGCATTTTCCATACGGTCCCAACTTTTTTGGAATTGAGGTTGTAAATAATATAGCACTGTTAGATTTCCATCTAAAAATGTTTATATATTACCATAAAACCACACTCAAACTCTTTGGGGGCCCATCATTTAGTGCTGCACCCCTGACTGCAGTCTTAAGTGGGCCACTGAATTAAAATTGGACAACATTGGGTTTTTATGAAGACCGTCTTTACTCTGACACACTGCATGCTTTATTCAACCTAACATAACATTTCCGATGTACGCACACTGCATATTATGCATCACAACTTCCCTCTGTTTAACATAAACACCAAAACACATCTTATAATCACACAGTGCAACATGCTCAACTTATAATACTGTATTACAGAATCTTAATTAACAAAGCTCTTTTTTCACTTTACATTCAGTAAAGAATATATTGCTGTGGTCTTGACTTGAACAATAACAAACTGTTTGGTCACATACTCAAATGTACGCAGAACTAAGCACTTTGTCACTAATTGGTATTCTTTTGACTTCTTGACTCTTAATCAAACCTTTCACGTAGTCCTTGTACTGTGCTAGCCTAATTATGATCTGTCCAGACCTTGTGCATGTTAGCCTTGATGTCTTAGAGTCTGTATTGTCTGTCTTTGTTTCAAGAGGTTGTGTGATTTTGTTTCCAGCAGGATAACTGTGGCTTTGTTCAACCACATCTTGTTTCTGTGTTTCAGTGAAGTGTACTTTTTCCCGAATTTTCTCTGTATGTTACACGTACATTTCACGGAGGTTACTCCTAGTATGTCTGATTGGGTTTCCATTTGGTGTTTGGATCTGATAGATTTTGGGCTCACGGCACCTTTCAACAACAGTTCCTGGGTGCCATTTTTTCCTCTCATGTCTGGCACTCTTATTTGCTGTCCAATGTACAGTGGAGGTAGGTCTGTGCGACTACAACAATCATGATGTGTTTTCATCATTGTGGTTATCTTTTCCAGGTGCATTCTGTGTTCCTCCTTGCCTGGATCTCCATGACTTGGTAAGAGGGTGGTGACATGTCTGTCAAAGAGTAATTCTGTAGGGAACGTTAAATCAATGTCAGTGGGTGTTGCTCGTAGCTGCAGCAGTGCCACCTGCAGATCACTTTTGTGCTTCAAGATTTTCTTAACAATGGACTTGATGTGTCTTACATGCCTCTCAATTAATCTGCTGTTTTTTGGATAATGCAGTGAAATTGTGGTGTTTTTTATTACCCAGTTATCAATGAATTTCTTGAAAGGTTGTCATGTGTACTGTGGTCCGATATCTGTCATTATTTTGTCTGGTCACCTGAATAAATAAATGTACAATTGCATTTTTTGTGCTACTGCATGGCTGGTTGCTGGCACGGCATTTCATCCACCACTGAGTATTTGGAATACTTGTCTACAGTGAGTAGGTATTGATGTCCATGAATCTCAAATAGGTCAGACACCAGATACTGCCATGGCTTTGTGGAAGTTTTGTGTGGAATAATGGGTTCTTTTGGGTTTGTGTCTTGATGTTCTACACATGTACTGCAGGATCTGCAGACTTTCTCAGTGTCATCATTTATCTTTGTCCAATAAACTCTCTCTAGCCAGCCTGCTTGTTTTTTCAATGCCTTCCTTGATGGCCTGCATGGAGTTGTGTCAGAATGTCATCAGTCATTGATTCTGGAATAGGCACTTGTCTACCCTTGAATAGAACTCCTGTTTCTATTGAGAGTTCCTCTCGAACAGTAGCTGAGTAGGTCTTTTAGGAGATCTTGAATTTTTTATGGCCAACCCTGGTGGATGATTTATTTTAATGCACTGAGTTTGGGGTCCTTTGCAGTCTTCGTTCTGAGAACCTTCTGTTTGTCAGGGGCAAAAACTGATGATTGCAACAGTGTGATGCTCAGAATTAGTGGTGGTGATTTAGATTTATTTTAGTGACTCGATTCTTTTGATTCCGTTCATTGATTTGTTCATTGACCAGATCTTCAAGTTATGCCTTTGCACCTGCAGGTGGGACCAAATGACTGTCTTTTAAGTAACTGCATTGAACCGAAAGCAGGCAACAAGTCTAATATCCTTTATAAAAATTCTACTAAGAGACTTCAGCACTGCAGAGCGTTAAAGGAATAGTTCACCCAAAAATGAAAATTTGCTGGCCATCCAAGGCGTATCTGAGTTTCTTTCTTCATCAAAAATTCTGTTTCTTCATCAAAACAGAATTTAAGATTTTTAGATTTAAACAATGCAAGTGAATGTACTCCATTTTTTTGACGGTCCAAAATGCATATTTAGGGTGCAAAAAAGAAATAAAAGTTCTTCTGAACCCAAACGATTGATTATTTTGAGAAACAAAACAATACTTCTATACTTTTTAACTACAAATGTTCGCTTCCATACATCTCTGTGACGCGCGCACATGAGAGGGATTACGTAAGCTTGTTGGTAAGGTCACACATCACTTGGAGGAGGAGGCAGGAAGCGCGTCGTTGTTTACAAGAGAAACTTGCACAGACCACAGACCAAGCGCCGTTCACAAACCAAAACAGTCCGAAACAACATAAAATAAAAAATAATTTCCAAATAATAATAATAAAAAAACATTACTGCAGTAAATAACCATCCTTTATTTCGGAGCAATGCCGTTGCATTATCTACTTGTTCTTTTTCTTTAGCAGAAATATATAGGCTATATGACTGTCAGGAATTCAAGCCACACAAGTTGCAGTTAGTGAAACCAAGTTTGAGAGCGTTTACTGAGATTCACAGGATTTACAGGGTTTACACAGTGAGATCAATGGTACAGGTGATAACACACAGAAGAGAAGCTTCTGTGTATATGGTTGATGTCCACAGAACTGAAGAAAAGGTTACAGGCGAAACAGCAGGGTAAGCACTAAACAGATATTGATGAAGATCAAGAGCAAATACAGACAGGTAAATAACCACTGCGTGACAGCAGCGTGGTCAAACTAGAGTCCTTTGTGTGAGACTTGACAGTGAAGTGGCGTGAAGGTGAGTTAATTATGCAGGCAGTGATGAGCGAGTGAATTGAGTGCAGGTGCGGTGAATTAGAAATCGGGTGATGAGGAACGGAACACTGAGGGAGGTGCAGAGCCCGAGGGAGGCGTGACATTGACAAAGTTTTCACACATACTGTACCTGAGTTCGCTGGAAAAACAGCACGGGCACAGCCGATGAATTCAGATATCGACCCTTTGCTTCTTTCGATGGTCTGAAATCCTCAGGGGTAAAATGTTCACTGCACACCCTCCAATATTTGAGAGAATGTACAGGTGCATCTCAATAAATTAGAATGTCGTGGAAAAGTTCATTTATTTCAGTAATTCAACTCAAATTGTGAAACTCGTGTATTAAATAAATTCAATGCACACAGACTGAAGTAGTTTAAGTCTTTGGTTCTTTTAATTGTGATGATTTTGGCTCACATTTAACAAAAACCCACCAATTCACTATCTCAAAAAATTAGAATACATCATAAGACCAATAAAAAAAAACATTTTTAGTGAATTGTTGGCCTTCTGGAAAGTATGTTCATTTACTGTATATGTACTCAATACTTGGTAGGGGCTCCTTTTGCTTTAATTACTGCCTCAATTCGGCGTGGCATGGAGGTGATCAGTTTGTGGCACTGCTGAGGTGGTATGGAAGCCCAGGTTTCTTTGACAGTGGCCTTCAGCTCATCTGCATTTTTTGGTTTCTTGTTTCTCATTTTCCTCTTGACAATACCCCATAGATTCTCTATGGGCTTCAGGTCTGGTGAGTTTGCTGGCCAGTCAAGCACACCAACACCATGGTCATTTAACCAACTTTTGGTGCTTTTGGCAGTGTGGGCAGGTGCCAAATCCTGCTGGAAAATGAAATCAGCATCTTTAAAAAGCTGGTCAGCAGAAGGAAGCATGAAGTGCTCCAAAGTTTCTTGGTAAACGGGTGCAGTGACTTTGGTTTTCAAAAAACACAATGGACCAACATCAGCAGATGACATTGCACCCCAAATCATCACAGACTGTGGAAACTTAGCACTGGACTTCAAGCAACTTGGGCTATGAGCTTCTCCACCCTTCCTCCAGACTCTAGGACCTTGGTTTCCAAATGAAATACAAAACTGCTCTCATCTGAAAAGAGGACTTTGGACCACTGGGCAACAGTCCAGTTCTTCTTCTCCTTAGCCCAGGTAAGACACCTCTGACGTTGTCTGTGGTTCAGGAGTACGAACCACAAGAGGAATACGACAACTGTAGCCAAATTCCTTGACATGTCTGTGTGTGGTGGCTCTTGATGCCTTGTCCCCAGCCTCAGTCCATTCCTTGTGAAGTTCACCCAAATTCTTGAATCGATTTTGCTTGACAATCATAAGGCTGCGGTTCTCTCGGTTGGTTGTGCATCTTTTTCTTCCACACTTTTTCCTTCCACTCAACTTTCTGTTAACATGCTTGGATACAGCACTCTGTGAACAGCCAGCTTCTTTGGCAATGAATGTTTGTGGCTTACCCTTCTTGTGAAGGGTGTCAATGATTGTCTTCTGGACAACTGTCAGATCAGCAGTCTTCCCCATGATTGTGTAGCCTAGTGAACCAAACTGAGAGACCATTTTGAAGGCTCAGGAAACCTTTGCAGGTGTTTTGAGTTGATTAGCTGATTGGCATGTCACCATATTCTAATTTTCTGAGATAGTGAATTGGTGGGTTTTTGTTAAATGTGAGCCAAAATCATCACAATTAAAAGAACCAAAGACTTAAACTACTTCAGTCTGTGTGCATTGAATTTATTTTATACACGAGTTTCACAATTTGAGTTGAATTACTGAAATAAATGAACTTTTCCTCAACATTCTAATTTATTGAGATGCACCTGTAGGTGTGTAGTGATATCCAGGTTCAGTGTGATAAGCCAGAGCTTCAAATCGCTCATGATCATGTATAGGCAATCGACGAAAAGTTAATATTTTTCCCAGCGTGCATTTTCTTTGGGGTTTCTGAAGGTTGAAGCATCCAGGATACACACACCAAAAGGACCATTTTGAACAATGCACTTATACAAATACAAATCTACAGCAAAGACAATTAAACTTTTGTACAGCGCTCCTTCTCTTGCAAACAATGACATGCTTCCTGCCTCCTCCTCCACGTGACGAGTGCATTCACTTGCATTGTTTAAAGGAGGAGGCCTCAAATATAATCCTAAAAATCTTAAATTCTGTTTTGATGAAGAAAGAAACACAGATACATCTTGGATGGCTTGAGGGTGAGTAAATTTTCATTTTTGGGTGAACTATTCCTTTAAAGCATCATAAGTCTATCCCCACAAATTAAAAAAGCATATATATTGCAAAGCATATATCATACTGTGAACTGCTGAGCACTACTTTTTATCAAAAAATAATAATGAGTTTCAATAAAGTCCATATGTCATTGTAATGTGTAGTCATCACTTTTATTCATAATTCATCCGGCCCCTTTTCTTGTTGAACGAGATTGACGATATGAACAAACGACACGCAGCTCATTCTCTCATTCAGCTGGTAAGCATTCATGATGACTGATTCATTCATGTCGGTCATGACATGCAAATGAGTTTACCAGTATATTCAATTTGTTCACAACACAAACTAATTGACTGACTCGTTCAGTAAGGGGTGTATTCGTTCAGTGGGTAATCGACTTATCCAAAGGCAATTAGTGTATTGTCCTGCACCAAAGCTCCGCCAGTGCCTTTCTGTGATGCATCTACCTCAAAGAGTAAGAGTAGCTGTTGGATCATATTATTGAGACAAGTACCTAAAGTCAATGCATTCTTTAGATCATCAAAGCAATTCTGGTAAACAGTATCCCATGCTCATGGCGTTTCACTTTTGAGCAATTCTTTCAGACTGTGGGCTTTGTCTGCAAACTTTGGGATTTAAGGTAGTTCAACATGTACATAAATTGGTTAAGGTCACCTTTGCTTTGTGGGGTTGGAATTTTATGTACATCATGGACCTTAGCTGGATCTGATCTGATTCCTTTTTCTGTGTACAGATTACCAAAGAAGGGGATGCTTTGCTGCTTGATCATACATTTGTCACTGTTGAACACCAG